>NC_030427.2:830000-1130000 GCF_001660625.3 Ictalurus punctatus | reverse complement strand
GAAAGTGTTTCTGGAGAACGTGATCCGCGACGCCGTCACCTACACCGAGCATGCCAAGAGAAAGACCGTGACCGCCATGGATGTGGTGTACGCCCTGAAACGCCAGGGACGCACTCTGTACGGCTTCGGCGGTTAAACGCTCTAACACTGAACGATGCGAACACAACGGCTCTTCTAAGAGCCACCACATGTCTAGAAAAAGAGCTGTTCCGTGTGTGAAAAAGTCAAAAACCTTTTTCTTTTGTCACGCATACGGCATTAAACGCTGTACACAAGTAGCATAAGAACTTCTATCTGTATACATAAAAAGAGGCAATCTATTAGTATTTTTTGTAACAAACTATAAATATAACTATTTAATACTGTATGCACAGTACTAAATATTATTATAATGTGTTTGTTTAAAACGAGTTAGAAGACTGTTTTAGTAAAAACTTACTTATATATTTCTCTCTCCCACACCCAACACACACACACATATGAATGAATGTGATATATATATATATATATATATATATATATATATATATATATATATATATTCACATTCATTCACTTAGCAGACGCTTTTATCCAAAGCGACTTACAAATGAGAAAGATACAAGCATACAAAGATAGAAAATTTTCTTGTGTGTACTTGCGCTTTCTATGAACGTGTATGCACACTTTGATAGATGAACCACTGGTCTAGTGGTGTTTTATACTTGAACAAGCTTTGTTTGCTTGGCTCTAAATCACTAGTTTGACTTCATATGACCCATTGCTCCAAATGTTACTAGAACAATTTCAGCACATGGCCAAAACACAAGGTAAAATAGTTTTTCTCCAGCCAGGATATTAAAGAAGGCTCTATATGCCCTTTCTGTAGCTGGCATTATTGAGTTTTTGTGCAGTGCCTGATGACACTGCTCTGTCTGGCAAGTCTCTGTAGTGTAATAATCCAAAGACCAAAGAGCCGAAGCTGAGTGCCGCCAAACGGATTGTGCCCGAGTGGTCCAGATACGATAGTGAGATCAAGCAGCTCCTGAAGCAGGTCAAAGGTCAGAAAGAGAGCAGAAAGTCATCTGCCCCACAGACACAGTGTACAGGTGAGCCAGATCTAACATCTCCTCCTTTCATGACCAAAATGCTGTAACTTTGGTATGTATTTAGCTGCACGTTACTTTTCAAAATGTGTCCCCCATGCATCATGGTAACATTGCAACTATTTTCAGAAGTGTGATTTGTCAGTTTCTACAGGCAGCCATCGTGATGAACTTTAGCACCTTTTGAGAGGAAAGAGTGACGTTTGCAACTAAAACCCTCTTGTATAGCTCTACAAGTGCACAGAGAGATCCACAAACTGAACCAGGACATATTACACTGGCCCTGAACTCTGCAGAAGAGGAAGAAAAGAGACATTTTAAAAACATTTCAGTTTTCTATTTATGAATCTTGATGGCTGAAGTCTATATTTTAAAGGTCAATAGGTCACACTTTCTATCAGAACATGTAAGACTAATCCTTTTGTAACAGAACTGAAGGTAAAGAAGCCAGAACACCTTGTCTGTAATGAACCAGTAATATTCAAAAGATTCAAACTGTGTATATTTAACCTTTTTTCTTTGTGTTATATGTCTGCTCTGCTGCACATAAAATAATGGCAAGTCTCTTAGGAAGGAAAGGTTAAGGATTGTGTTTTGTTGTCATCTTATGGTCAGTTTTGGAAAATTGCACTGTTGAGTATCTAGGGAAAATGCATCTGCACATTCCTCAGTAATTTCTTACGATAAATTCTTGAATCATTCAACACTATAAGCTCACGATGAGTTCATCTGTTGCATCACTGTTAGATGTTTACACAAAAGGGGAGGTTTAAGTGAAATATTAATCAAGTTGTACATGATTTTTGTATCATGTGTAACTTGTTATTCCTCCATTACAGTGAAGAGGAAATGGAAAATCATTACAATATGATTGAACAAGTCAGAGAGGATGTCAGAGTGGGGGAATATGTGTAAAAGTAACCCCAACACATGCACAAGCTTTACAATTTATTTATCCACATCATGAATTATTCCTGTGTTTCCATTTGATTTCAAGCCCTTTAAAGTGAAAAAGCCATGCTGTGTTTGTGGCACTCCATGCTGATCTGGGTTTTTTTTTCTTCTTCTTTTTTCTTCTTTTTTTAAGCTTGGAAGTGGAAGGATGTGAATTTTCTCAGGAATAAAATGTTTATCATTCATCAGTGGTCGTCTGCTATGTCTGGAGTTATGTTATTGCATCAACGTGTACAGATATTAATCTGCTCTCCCTGATGATAGTGACTCTACCTGTTCTACCTACTCTTTATTATTTACATTTTTGTGCACAAAGGGCTAGCTTCAAGAGCAAGGTATAATCAGTAGTCTGATTTCACAATAAGCTAGAAACCAGAAAACACTTGATAGTGCAGATTTGTGCTTGCTAAAAACTGCTGCTGTACTCATCCTAGGATGTTGACACGAACACATTTGTTTGCCTTTTCCTCTATTACATCTGCATACTGGTAATGATTTGTAATCCCATTATCCAGTGTCAACAGGACCCTTTTGAGTTTGCTTCCTCTCTTAGGTTTCTTCTTCATGATGTCTCGGGGAGTTTTTCACCTCCAGCTTGCTCGATAGGGATCTAAATCTACATCTGTCAGTCCAGATGCTTTGTGACGATGTCTGTAAGTGCTATACAAAATGAAAAGTTCAACTAAAGGAATCCTCCAATAGTGATTTGCATTACAACAGCGAAATCCGAGAATAATGTCACTTTCTTTTTAATTAAATACGTAATATCTTTAATTGTGTATTTACAATGCAGCATTATTTAACTGATAGAAAAATAGTGCAGTCTCCTACACACACACACACACACACACACACACACACACACAATAGTTTTAGGATAGTTGGTTGCTTGGGAATGAACCCCCACACTCTGATGGTCCCTGAAATAATTACTTTATATAATACCACTTAGCTCAGCTTGGCAAGTCTGAGAATATTCAACAGCATATGATGCATCTTCATGCCACAGTGGCTTCTGTAGCCACATCTATGGCAGTTAGTGTCAAACAGGTTCAACAGGTTACACTTCTCGCTGGATGCCTGATGCTATATATTCAGATCAGACTGATGTCCTCCTGGATGATCTCAGTTAAAGTTGAATTTAAAGTTGAACAGTCCAGAGCCAAAAGGGTTAAAGCCCTGGAAACTCTCCCAGGCCCCGTGGAAATGGTGATGGCCTTCTCCGTGCTTGCTCTCAGGGTCCATTGGGTCTTCACCCTTGTCAAATGAACTCCTCGTTTCTGCACAAGAACAGAGAAAAGGTGTCAGATATACCAGCATCTTTCGAGACTCGTGTTTTATATTACCAGAGGTGCAAGCAGGTACAGTTTTCCCCCTTTTACAGTGATATAGGAGACACCTGAAAACTGCTTTTCTGCTATTTCAAAGTGCTCAAGCCAAACAGGAATAAAATTAGCCAATTCTCAAAGAATGTGGTACATGAACGACACATTCACTTCTACAAGAGGTTAATTATTTATAACCGTCACACCGAACCAGCGATTGATTATTTTTTTTAACCGTTCCATCTGCGGAAAAACAATACCATTACATCCAATCTAATATACTGTTGATCGATGCACCTTGACATTTAGTCTACATGCTGCCCAAAAAAATTAAAGTCTGTCTGGACCTCTGGAAATTCTGCAATGTCAGTATAATAATAAAAGAATAGGATTTGCAGTGACCCACCATTCAATTTTCTTTTCATTATTGTAGGCTATACTTTTTAATTACTAAAATGAAAGGAAAATTCATTTTAAAACAAGAAAGTGTTAATCAACAGTCAATATATTTTATTAAGGTCAGAATCAGCCAGCCGTCCATTGTCTGTACCCCTTATCCTACACAGGGTGGCGGGGAGCCTAGAGTCTGGGCTGGGATGCCAAACCAACGCAGTGCGCAATTGCACACACACACACCCATTCACACACTACGGACAATTTAGAGATGCCAATCAGGTTACAACACATTTCTCTGGACTGGGCGGGGGGACCCGGAGTATCCAGAGGAAACCCCCAAAGCACGAGGAGAACATGCAAACTCTGTGCACACAGGGCAGAGGCGAGAATCGAACCCCTAACCCTTGAGGTGTGAGGCAAACGTGATCACCAGTCAGCCATAGTGCATGCAGTATCACATGGTCTAAATGTTTTACATATTTTCAAGATTCAGCACAAAATGTTAATATGCTTATGCAAGTGCTTGCAATTAGAGTTCATAATTGTTCTAAAAATACTAACAATACATGCAGGCCTGACATACACTTATGTTAATTTTGTAATAACTGTATAAAGTAAGCTTATACTGTATGCGTCGCGACAGACCGACAGCCGGCGCACAAGGAACTAAAATCGCTCCTCCCGCGACTTCCGCACTGGCGCTGAAGAGACAGCCCCGCTTCAATGTTTTGGACAGTCGGAAAGCACGTGGAGGTGGGGCGGAGCCGCCGACACACCCTCTGGTGGTGAATGGCGCGCCGCACGTGAAAATTCCACCATCCAGCAGACGAAGGGAGAGTATAAAAGGCCGCTTTTCCGCTCGAAAGGAGAGAATTCTCTCACATGAAGTGTGCCTGGATTACTGCCAGCTATCAGTATTGTTGGTATTGTATGTTTTCTTTCAGACGACCCGGACCCGAGCGAATTCTCCGGTCCCTGGCTACAAACGCGGCGTTGCCTGACGTCTGAGAAGAGCCCCTGTTTCTCCGGAAAGCCCCGGAGCGACTCTGGCAACCCCGCAATACACTGACCTCTCACCACACGCTGTCACGCCCACACGTAAGCACACACACACACACACACACACACTCCAGAACGTTATAAATAAAAATAAAAATAAATCTCACTTGTTAACGTTACGACGGCCTCCCGTGTGTCTGTCTCCACCCACCGCTGGGTAATTTCCCTATATATGACATCATAATATTTCTGCAGATTACAGTTAAATATCAGTTCAACCAATACAATTAACCGTTTATGCTGCAAGCATGGTTCCGATCCGTCCTTTCCAACAAAATGCATGTTTATTTCTCTTTGACTGTTAGTTATTTTGGCAGATCTGTATTAGCAAAAAATCAAAAACATATCTCAGACTGTGTTCAACATCCCCACTAATCACCAAGTCACAACCATAATTTCTGTTAATTTGATCTGAATTCCAATCTGATTCGTCCTTCTTTATCTGCAGCTGTACTTACATACTTGTATACTGTATTCCTCATCTATGTAAAACTATTCAAGCATGAGACACAAAAACCAACATCAAAAAACGGCTTAGCTTGGTATTTTTATATTAGCAGACAAAACTGATTGAGGGTTTACCTGGCTCAGTGAGCACTTCCTTGGCCTGTGGGATGTCTATGAACTTCTTCTCAGCCTTGTTCTTCTCTTCAGGATCCTGGAAGTTGTCTGGGTGTCACTGCTGTGACAACTTCCTGTAGGCTTTAATGAGCTTCTTCTGGGCTATCCTAGGGGTCACACAAGCCCAGCCGTTTAGAACACATTAAAACATGACACACTTCAATATCAACCTAAGAAGCCAAAGGGTAGGTGACGGTCATTCTCGCTGTACTCCTTAGCACTTTCAAAGTCCTTAATGGCTGCATAGATGTGATGAACTCTGATTCAGGGGATCAGTCCCAGCTCTAATTTAGTCTAGGCCATCTACGGCAGTTAATTCAGCTAATAAAGACTCGTATGAAGCTGTGCTTGATTAGGGATGATTAGAAACTAGACTCTTTATGGGGAGGGAGCTCAGGGGGAAATCTACAGATAGCAATTTTACTGTCACCAATATTAGCATGTTGTCAAACTTGATTGTGGGCAATACAAGAAACCAAAGTGAAAAATGACCAACAGGTCAATGAAAGAAGTCTAAACTAAAAAAGTAAACTCAAAATTTTCACTACAAAATGAATCCTGGATGCCACCTGTTAATTATAAAGATCAATATGCAAGTTGTTCATGGTGGATTTTTCCTTTAATGACTTAATTTTCCTTTAATGACTTAATTTTCCTTTAATGACTTAATTTTCCTTTAATGACAAGTCAAAGAGTTACAGTAGGCTCCCTCTCTGAAGTCTTGCCTGTGACAAATCACCTGTTACCACCAACTCTTTTCAACATGATGCACGTCAATCTTCTTTTCATGTCTTATCATGGAGTAAAACTCACCGATGTGAAATCAGGTTTAACTCGATGTCACGTATCGTGACGGAGCGGAGATAGGACGGATGCAATTGCAGTATGAACAGTTGTTTATTTTAAAAGAGAGACAGGCAGACAAATCCAAAACATAATCCAAAACAGGCGAAGGTCAGGCGATCGGCAAACAGGCATACACAGGGTTAAACATGAATCAAGGTCGTGTCACGGAAAACAGGGTCGATAAACTAAACGAGAAACATCAACTATGACGAGGAACTGGGAGCGGATAATCCAGCGTGAACGAACTCTAAACATGGACCGTGACTATGACTACTAAACAAACCAATCTAACTCTACGATAATCTTCCGCGTTGTGTGCTGGGATTCGCGCGGTATATATGTGGACATGATCAGCGTCTAAACTGATCAGCCTCTAAACTTGCTGAGGGCAATACAGACACACGTGAAATCCCAGCCAATGACAGAACAGGGAGGAGACATGACAGAAACATAAACAAAACACACGTGTCCAGATGTCACTACTGTCAACAACGGAAAAGCAGGTGCTCGCGCATTCGCGCTTAGAGCACGCTGCTTCAAGGGGAAATCATGACACTCGATGACTTTGCTTAGATCCAGTAAAGCGGATTTAGACTTGTCCGTGGCCAGGTAGACGGTGGCTCTTCTGTAGTAGGCCAAGTATTTTTTCGGGTCACCGTCTACACACGGATGTCAGAAAGTGGTCGGTTAAGATTCAGACAGAATATTGTTTTTGCAGAAATAAAGAAATGATTGCTGGTGACTTTCTGAGAAAAGCTCACCGACTCACCAACAGCTGCGTGGAAATGGGAAAGTGCGTCGGCCAGGTGTCCGGCAGCCAGGAGCTTCTTCCCCATCTCCAGGTGCTTCTCGACACTGTTCTCACTGCTGCATAGCACTCCTTTAATCAAAAGTAAACTCAGGCCAGGATATAGTAAAGTAAAAATATAGTGACAAATGCTTGGGTAGAATAATACCATTGCATTTCACTATGCTTGCAATTATTATTATTATTATTATTATTATTATTATTATTATTGATAAAAGACATGGACACTAATTTTCCTGTGTCATTTTTTAAATACAAAGCACACATCATTATCTTGGACTTTATCATAATCATCAGCACAGAGAGGTCTCATTATCAAGTCACATCTCTTTAGAGTCTATAGAAAAGCTTGGCTTTGTATGTAGAATACTACTTAGTGCACTAGAAGAAACTTGTGAGATTCATTCCTTAAGACTAGTGAGGTCTAATGAAAAGTATTTCTGTAGAATCTGTACAGCTGTGTGACAGTTCAGTTTCCACACTATCTATCCAGTATATGAAGTCAGTACCTTCTTACCTTCGTATCGAAGATCCAGCAGCACAAGCACAAAGGGCACATAATTTACTAGTTTGTATGCGACTGGTGTTATAGTTACCATGATATAATGTTTTTTTTTTTGTAAACTCAGTTGTAGGAAAATGAAGGCTTGGCTACAAAGATGTTTAAAGAAGATAACCACAGCGCAGGACATGGTTTCCTCACATGCATATGATAAGATCATCTGCTGATTTGGTCTTTTTAATGTGTTCTCAATGAACATGAGACTAGTTAAGCAATGAAGGCAATACATCCCAGACCATAATATTTTCTGGACACGGCTTGGACACACTTTATTTGAACTTCCAATACACCAGGCACAAGAACGGTTTCTTTCCAGAGGCCTTCATTCATGGCCCTTAAAGAGTATTCTTAATCTTCAATACAATGTCACTGTAACCTGTGATATACATATCAGTTATTGTATAAACGATTACAATTATTTATTATACATATTTTTTGCATTTAGCAATTTCATTATTTACATATAAGTCATATATTACAAGGAACAACTCCAATTTATTGTTGTTGTTTTGTTGTGTTTATCTAGGCAAGTTAATATTAACTATGTAAACACAACAAAACAACAACAACCATAAATTGGTTATAGATATTGCGATAAATTAGGTCACAATACACTTTTCTATGATGTTGTAGGTAAGGTGATATTGTTGGCTCGAATTTAGCCTATTACCCAAAAACATTTAAAACTCAACTTAGAAGCCAATACTCACATCTACCTCTGAGCCCAGTTGGAGATAGAAAAAAATACACCAGCCGTGAGTGAGAAGAAGCAAGGGTCCAGCTTTACTGTTCCATTCCACCACACGAGATCCACACCGATGAGAATTCTCAGAAGTGATCCCAATATCCTGAGCTTAAGCTCCAGTATTTATACTGTATTTACACACTAGATAACCCATAGGTTTCCAGAAAAGGCCTATTTCACTTACCCATAGAATTGAAACCAGGGGTTTTAATTTACACATAAAATCAGAACCCAGGCATTTCCAACAACCCAGGAAACAAAAACCCAGAGTTTCTAGTTACCTAGGTGGTCAAAAACCAGGATTCTCATTTACCTAGGGGGTCAAAAACCAGTATTCTCATTTACCTAGGTAGTCAGAAACCAGGATTCTCAATTCCCTAGGTAAAAAAAATGACGTAGGCAAGATGACTAAACAACCGGGAGGGACCTTGGTCTTATCATTAAATAGAGGGGGGGGGGGGGGGGGGGGGGGCAGTTTGTCCCAGCCACCCTTATAACTGGCTCTCTTCATGGTTCTCTTAAAATTAAGGCCTTCCTTGTGAGCCAAGAACCCTCACCATTTGAGTCATGAGTAGGTTTACATTTTCCTGTATTTCTAGTTTATAATTTATTTTCATATTTGCACTATATTTCTTATTTTGTATATATTTATACTACTTGAAAAGAGGTTTACTGTACTTCCAACTTCTTAATATCATTACAGTTCTACTGTCCTGCATATCCTACTATTCTGTTTTTTTTTTTTTATAGAGTTTCTCTATTACTATAAGATATTATTAAAGTTATTCATGTGTGTGTATGAGAAAGAGAGAGTGTGTGTGTATGTATGTTGTGTCTACTTGCCCGCCCTTGACTGTACGAGTGTGTGTGTGTGTGTGTGTGTTTTTAGCACTCCTCAGCTCGTACACTTCTTTTTGACTTTTTTGACTATTACTGCTCTTAAATTGCTCGTAATTCCAATCTGTCAATGTCCGCCTAATCCCGCTTCTATGTGTCTAGGTGCCCGTTTTTCCTTCTTCTCCCTTATGTTTATTTTATGACATTTTTTATCCACAACAATATCCATCCATCCATCCATCCATCTTCAATACCACTTATCCTTCAGGGTCACGGGGAACCTGGCGCCTATCCCAGGGAGCATCGGGCACAAGTATATCCTGGACAGGCCAATCCATTACGGCACAATCACATACACACTCGCACACCCATTCATACACTACGGACACTTTTAGACATGCCAATCAGCCTGCCATGCATGTCTTTGGACTGGGGGAGGAAACCGAAGTACCCGGAGGAAACCCCCACAGCACGGGGAGAACATGAAAACTCCGCACACACAGGGCCGCAGTGGGAATCGAGCCCCCGACCCTGGAGTGAGGCGAACGTGCTAACCGTTAAGCCACCATCCACCTGGTATTGTGATATCTTTTTTTAGTAATTACAAAATAAATAGAATTGAATGAAAGCAGCTAATTATATGTAAATTTGCTGATGTTTTTAAAAAGCCTAATCTTTCAAATATCTCCCTCCTTTAAAAAAAAACAAAACTATTTTCAGTGTTAGAATTTAGTTTTTGTAGGAATGAAATAAATAAAATATCTAACTCAATTGAACAGTTCTTACTTGTTACTACTGGTACTACTTGTATTGTTCTCTGCTAGATATATATCGCTTTGCTTGTATTTTTCTCATTTGTTAGTCGCTTTGGATAAAAGCGTCCGCTAAGTGAATAAATGTAATGCACTTTAAATCTATTCATTTATTTTACATCCCCCCCCATCTGTTTACATGTTTTCACATCACGGCTACTTTGGTGACAGTTTGTTAGCTAAATTATATAGCATGATACATATCCCTGCTTGAGTGTGCGGGCATACTTGGCCAATAAAACTGATTCTGAATCTGATTCAGAAAAATGGTAGTGATCCGTACGGAAGCCGAAGGAATCGACTCTTATTGAAGAGCTGAGCCAAAGGATTCGGTTCACTTAAAAGAGCCAGTGCTTTCCGTCACTGAAGGAAGTGAAGTGCGCGGTGAAAAAGCATCATAATGGACGCTACAGTGGCATGTAATAATTGTGGCTTACCGTACACGTTGTCTGGTAAAAAAAAAAAAAAAAAATGTTTTAAACAAATTCTCTGTATTTACTTATACAAGTATTTTCCGGACACATCTTGGTTACACACTGCTGAATGCGCTGAATGCAATGTGGTTTCAGAACACACCTAATTAACCTAATTAGCTAGTGAACCTTTGACAATTAGCAGACTACATCCTCAAAGTGAGCGTTTTAAAGCTAAACAATGAGACTTAATTGATAAACATGGCCTTCAAATTAGCTTGAGTTTAGTTGGCTAGCTAGCTAACGTTTTGCATTAAAGCTTAATTTTCTTTTTCTTTTTTTTTTTTTTTTTTTTTGCAGCGTGGTTTCTTAAAAATGATAAACAACCAAATTCCACACAGCAAATGTTAGCCATGTGAAATGTTAAGAGCAGTGGGGGAAATTTCCTCCATGTGATGTTTAGCTTCATAAATAAGTGAACTTGATGTTTTTTGGTGGTTTTGTTGCTGTTTACAGAGGGTATGGGGAGGCTGCCCCATGTGCTCTTCTGTGTGGAGTGTCTCTGCTCTCTGGAGTGTCCTCAGGACTCCAACTCTGTCCCCTCAGTCAGCTGTCCCGAGTGTAGGGTGAGTACTCTTCACAACTCCTGTCCATGCAGCCATCACTCCCTTACTGCGCTACAGCATGTCAACCAGCTTTCACAACTCTTTTTAGGGAAAGTAGCTAAAGCATGCTCAATTTGTCACCAGATGACACCATAGACTAATTTTTTCCAATTACTTATGATATGGCAATGAATATTACTAACTAGTTTTAAAAAAGAAAGCGAGGCAGATAGGGTGCCAATACTTGTAGAGTTGCATAGATATATCATGAACATGCACATTTTTTAACGCGTTTACAAATGAAGAAGGCAGGCAAAAAGAAGTCGTGAAAGGTGAGTAGTCTGAAGGAAATGGTTACTCGTTTGTCAGCATCAACAAGAAAAGTGTTTAAAATGAAGAACTATGGGACAGTAAAGTTTTTTTTAAACATAACTTTCTCAGATTTACTAAGTAGATAGCTTTAGTTGGTCATTACTACACACCATAACGTTAGATAAGTGTGTCTGAGTTTAGTATTTATGCAGACCTTTTATATATATATTTTTTATGTCTCCACCACTAAGTCTGTCCATCCATCTAAGGTTCTCATTAATGCAATATCTCAAGAACCAGTGGTTGAATGTTTGTAGGAATTCTATAGACTATATAGTTGTTGTAACCAGCAGATGACTTGATTAGTATTTGGAATTGATAAACAAATATCAACAATCAAAAATAAACGAGGTCACAGCAGTTTCATGTTTAGGAACTCAAGGCCCTTTATTGTTTTTTTTTGGCTAGCTACGGTTTTGCCATCATTCCATGCTTCTGTGTGTCCTTGCTTTTGCATGAGATTCTTGTTTAGTGTGACATCTCAAGAACGAAAGGTTGAATGTTTTATAGTATAGCAGCAGCGGCAGGTGGAACACAGACAGAGTGAGACTGGTTAAGAGAGCTTTTATTTTGTAGAATGGGAGTGCAGAAGGGTCATGGGACACTCTGTCCTGGGGAAGCAGTCTGTGAGGGAGGTGTTAGAGAGGAGTGTGGTCGCTATGGGCCAGGCAGAGCGGTGTAGGCCGGTAGCAGAGTGCGGGGGGAGCGTAGGTAGTGGGGGTGAGGGCTCTTGGGGGGAGAGACTTGCTGTCGTCATCGTCATCTGCAAGACATAGAACAGAATTGATCAGCATAGACATGTAGACAAAAGCTGCTCAAGCTGCTGAGGTTGTGATGCCTTTTTATCCTCTCCAGTCTTCTCTGAGAGGGTGAGGAGTTGCAGTGTTAATCTACCGCAAGTTGTGCTCTATTTCCCCACCTCATGCTCTGCGGCAGTCGACAACAGTGATGCTGAAATGACTGTCTGTTCAGCACCCAGGTGGCAGTAGTGTGAGGAGCATTTTTCACCTCTTCAACAGGTTCATGTGGTTCCTGTACGTTTCTGCTCGCTTATCGGCTGCTGCAGGCGTTATCGTCAGCTGCTGGAGGCTGGCCTCCATTAGTTGCTGCAGCATGGAATCCATGTTTTTATTTTTACATTTTTTATTATTATATATTTTTTCCTTTATTTTTTATTTGGCCGGGTCTGTGCTCATTCCCGCATCCTTCACCAGACTTACAAATGAGAAAATACAAAATCCAAGCAAAGCAGTATATCAAGCAGAGAACACTGCAAGTAGTGCTACAATAGAAGATTTTTAATTGAGTTCTAGAAGATGCAAAAATGTAATCAGCCCTGAGATTCTAACCAGCGACCTTGGCATTCTTAACACCACGCACTATTTAACTGAGCTACATTGCCACATATATAATATAATAGTTTCGAAGAGAATTTTTAAGCGAATATTTGTACGTGTCCAAAATTATATGGACGGCGCTCCGTGCAGCGGGGAAAGCACTCAGACATAGCCCGGGGAGGGAGCGTCATGTCGCACAGACTCTGGCCAGCTCCAGGCCGATCATCGCTGATTTTTTCCCGGGTGTTGAAGAGTTACCATTGATGAAATTCTTACTTTACATTTATTTGGTAAAAAGCTTAGACTTTTCCGGAGCATTCTGCCGTTAGGGGCGATGAAGAGTTCCTGGATAGCAAGCACATTAGGCCGATTCTGGTAGAAATGCGCCACTGTCGGCTCAATGCCGGTATCGGTGAAAAGGTAATTGCCCAGAGCCCTGCTGACCGTTCACACCACTTCTCGCTGACGAACGGTTTTTGCTATGTGGGCCAATCTCGGCTGAAAGCAGGTGTACTTGCGGCAGGTCCATACTCGGTGTAGCGGTGTGTATCTGCTTTTTCAAGTTCGTTAAGTCACAGACGGGCCACAGCTAAAATTAAGGAGCTCAGCCGCCTGGAAAAAACTTTTGACGGTTAAATCAGTTAGGATACTCGAGGCTGCAGTCATTCTTCGTTTTCAAGAGGAATCATTTCAGCTGAAGAAGGTAAGTAATTTAATTGAGTAATTTCAGTCTACAATATTGTTTGATATTTAAAATGTCAGGGAGAAAATGTTTTTTAAAAATCTTTTCAACGGTATGTGTGATTGTGACAAGAACATCAGACGGTATCCTAGCAGCTAGCTAGCCGGCTAGCTAATTTAGGTTAAGTTAAGAGGCAGCTTGACACTTTTTTTTTTATAAAGCTTTTTTAATTGCTCTACAAATAAGATAAACTCCTAGTTTATTCCTTCCGTTCCTGTTTTACTACTTTTTATTTAACTTTTTTAATATATTATGTCAGAAAACCCACACAGTTTGCAGCATGCTGTGTCCCGTTATTAGATTATATTGTCCACTTGGCAGTATAACAGACCTGTTGTTCGGCTCAACACTGTATTTCTTATGTGCAATTCTTAGCCATAGTCTAGCAATATACTAATTTTTTGTCTCATTGAGTGATCCTGAAGGGATTGAATAAAGTTTAAATGCAACTGTATTTTACAGACAGCGATAAAGAGGGCAGGACCTGGTCAGACCTCCAGTCAGACGTGGAAGTGTCTGGGTAAAGACCACCAAGGTGTAAAACATGCAGATATTTGTTCAGCACATCGCTATTGCTATTCCTTGATGCTTTGAGAGCATATTCAAAGTTGTATTTTTCATGAAACATTGTAGAATTTGGCAATATAGTCAATATTTTACACTCTTACAGAGATGCTGCAGAACTGGCAGCCGATGGACGATATGCCGTGTGAGCGTATTCTTCTGCTTTCTGATTAACTTTCCTTGGTAGGTATTAATTAACCGTGATTTCCACTCAGCCATCTTACTGGAATTGTGTAGGTTACCAATAAGACTGAGGATGGAGTTGTATAGTTGTATAACAAAATATATTTTATTTTCTTTATCATAGCCATGCTGAGGGAGGTGTTGACTAAATTAGAGATGGTGCTGGACCAACAAACCACTGAGATTGCTTCAACTACAGGAGGTCCAGCTGCAGCCTTTGGATGTTGATGAAGATTTACTGCCCTGCAAGACCTTCCTCGACTGCGTAGTCTGGAGCGAAGGATGCAACAGAGCCCAGATTACAAGCAAGATCTGGTGAGAATTTTTTTTCTTTTTTTTTTGTTAACAACTACTTGCACAATTACACAGCGACTGAGAGCATTTCTGTTTTCTCAAGGTGACACACTTGTACTCAAAGCATAATGTTCAACACCACTTTGATATGAGGGAACAGTTATGACCTACTCTTTAGTAGAGATGGAAAACATGGAAAACACAAGCCGTGGTAATCCACGGCTAGATGTGCATTAAACGATTTTAATGCCTGATGTGGAGGAAATGAACCACTCGTTCAAATCGTTTAATGCACACCTAGCCATGGATTACCCCGCCTATACCATGGTCTTTCCACAATTAATAACGTTAAAGCTGTCATTGGTTTAGAAGCACAAACTTTGATTAGAAGTTTAAAATGATCGTTAATTTTTATTAGTTAAGTCGTTAGATCTGGAATTTTGCCCGATATATATCAGACACAGAGATAAAGTAGTATGATAAGATTACATTTATTCGAATGAATTGACAGATATCTATCAGAGACAGAGAGAGAGAGAGAGATTAAGCGTGTATGAATTACCTGCATCATGTGTGCCTCTCAGCAGTCAGTGTTGCGCAACAGTAGTGTAGTAAAACTGAGAGTTGAATTACTTCAGAAACAGTGCTCTTACCACCTCGTTGCTGAGAAATATCATGTAGCTTTTCACCAGTAAAGCTATTTTTATTGTTAAAGTTGCAGACAGCGCTGGCAAGAGGTGTCTGTTCATATGAATGTCAATGTATGCTCGAGTGTCTGTGCGTGTGTGTGCATGTAGGCTGCGCATTGATTTAGAAATGATCACGGTGATCAAACTGACTGGAACTACCTGTGCAATAAACGGTTATAATGCACACCTTCCAGCCAATCAGAATCCAGTATTCACAATGACCATGGTATAAGCATAATTAATGCTTATGATTCATAATGACTGTATGATATGTATTGCTTTTTTCCAAAGTTCATAGAAACCTCTTTACGCCTAAAGCTGCAGCGATGGAGGTCGAGGGGACCATGAAGAGGTGGCTCCAGCTGGCATCAGATCAAGAGTGTGGGTGCAAGAGAAGTCTTTTGCAAAAAGAAGGTATGTAGAGTGTTTTAACTGTGGTGTTTTTGTGGTATTTGTTAAAATGTTCATACTGTAGTCTATTTTTAATTGTTCATAAAAAATGTTTTTTAAAAAAATCCTTGCTGTTTTTAAGCGGTTGAATTAGTGTGCGTGTTTGTTGGTAGCTGGGTGGGTACACAGTTGCGGTCGGAAGTTTACATACCCCTTGCAGAATCTACAAAATATTAATACTCTTAACAAAATAAGATTGATCCTGTGTGATCGTTGGGAACTCCATTGTGCGAAACGTCCGCGTCGCTTCAACAAGGGGTAAGGTGCACACACAGTTTTTCTTTTGTTTGTGTCCTTGATGTCGCTGAGCAGCTACCAGGAATCCTGAAGAAGGACTAGCGCATTGGAGCGGTCGTGCTGCACGTGGGGGCAAACATCAGGCTGTGGCAGGCGGAGGTTCTGAAGAGGGACTTCTCCAGCCTGATCGAGACGGTACGAGGCAGATCACCCACCGCGAAGATCATCGTCTCTGGACCTCTTCCCTCATACAGAGGTGGAGCTGAAAGGCTCAGTAGACTTCTTGCTTTGAATGACTGGTTAGTTTCTTGGTGTAATGAACAGAATCTGCTGTTTGTTAATAACTGGAATCTGTTCTGGGATCGGAACTGCTGTCAGACAACATTTCCAAGACGCTACAGACCAAGTGACTGTCTACCGTAAGCACATTTTCCTACAATAACAAAGTTCATCATAAGCAATGTTCAGTTAATAGTCCAACACCTGTAGTACATTCTATAGAGACTGTGTCTGTTCCCCGAGCTATACAATTACATAGACAATTTCAGAATGTTTGTTTTAGTAACCTAATTAACCTAAAATTAGATCATACATCCAGCACCTTTAATCTGAAGCTAGGACTATTAAGCATTAGATCTCTTGCGTCTAAGGCTCTTATTGTTAACGACATCATTACTGATCAGGAATGTAATTTAATGTGTTTAACGGAAACTTGGATTAAACCAAACGAGTACATGGCATTAAATGAAGCCAGTCCTCCTGGATACAGTTATGTACATCAGCCTTGTTCAGCTGGTAGAGGAGGAGGTGTTGGACTCATCCATAGTCAAAATCTAGCCGTCACACAAAAACCTAGTAATAAATTTAATTCTTTTGAAATTCTTTATACCAGCATAACTTATGTAGCCACTAAAAATAAGTAAATTCCTCTAATTATTTACAGGCCCCCAGGGCCATATGCTGAATTTCTTAGTGAATTTGCAAACTTTATCTCAAACCTGGTTGTGTCTGTAGATAAAGCATTAATCGTCTGTGATTTTAATATTCACTTTGATATCCAGAAGACCCTCTGAGAACAGCGGTTGTGTCCATCTTAGATTCAGTAGGGATTAATCAGAACGTAATCGGGCCTACTCATAATGGTGGTCACACTCTTGACCTCATACTAACATACGGATTAAATATAGAAAATATTATAATTTTTCCGCAGTCTAAAGTTGTCTCAGACCATTGTCTTATCTCTTTCATAATACGAATTGATCATAATATTTCCACCTCGCCTTGCTACCGCATAAAGCGTGCTTTCACATCAGCTACTGCACCGAGCTTCATAAATAACCTCCCAGAGACATCAATTATATTTGGATCACCGTCTGATCCGATAGAACTCGATTAGGTGACTGAAAGCTTACAGTCAACACTCCGCTACATGCTAGATAGAGTGGCTCCACTCAAAAGAAAAATAATTAGAGAGAAAAAGCTAGCACCCTGGTATAACGATCAAACGCGAACCTTAAAACAGACAACTCGACAATTAGAACGTAAACGGCGTCAAACCAAACTGGTGATATTTCAAACAGCATGGAAGGAGAGCCTACTGAACTATAGGAAATCTCTTAGCGATGCTAGAAAAGTCTCTCCACCTTAATAGGAGACAACAAAAACAATTCTAGATTTCTATTCAACACAGTAGCAAAATTTACTAGGAATGAAACCACCACAGAGAGAAACACTCAATCACAATCATTACATAGCGGTGAAGATTTCATGGAACTTTTTATTGGTAAAGTTGAAAATATTAGATGTGAAATTCAGGCTATTAAATTAAAACCAGACAGTATTATAACTAACCCTGTAGACGATGATATAGCAATATCGGATTAATGTTTAGAATGTTTTACTCCCCTTAGAGAGACCGAACTAGCTTCGTTAATCTCTTCAGCAAATTCATCAACTTGCATACTAGATCCCGTACCTACATGTCTATTTAAACAGATTTGTCCTGGAGTAATTGAACCATTTTTAAATATAATCAACTCTTCCCTTAGCACTTGCTATGTACCTAAATCATTTAAATTAGCAGTTATTAAACCCCTGATTAAAAAACCTGACCTTGACCCCTCTCAACTGTCCAGCTATAGACCAATATCTAATCTCCCCTTCATCTCCAAGATCTTAGAAAAAGTTGTACACAGCAGCTATGCTCGTACTTACATAGGAATAACATTCATGAAATGTATCAGTCAGGACGTAGACCTCATCATAGCACAGAGACAGCGTTAGTTAAAGTAGTAAATGACCTTCTACTGACCTCTGATCAGGGTTTGTCTTGTTGCTTGTGTTACTTGACCTTAGTGCAGCTTTTGATACTATAGATCACACTATTCTCCTTGATAGATTAGAAAATGTTGGCATTAAGGGAACAGTCTCTCCTCTCCTGCCTCAGGTCTTATTAGACCGATCGTTATCAGTTCAGTTTGTAGATGTAAATGGAGACTTCTCCATGAATACCGAGGTTAAATTTGGTGTTCCACAAGGTTCTGTTTGAGGCCCACTGCTTTTTATTTTGTATATGCTACCTCTAGGTCAAATTATTCATAAACATGGAATGAATTTCCACTGTTATGCTGATGATACAGAGCTGTATGTTTGCAACTGAACAATAACAACAATAAACAACAACTGAAGAATAGCGAAAAACTTCTGTTTTGTAAGTCAACTGTTTTGTAAGTCAAACTTTTTAATGTTCACCTGGAATTTGACTCCTATGTGACTACATGATGGAATTGTATCTTATGTTGGACCATGTATTCCAGAGATTTTTTATTTGAATTTCTTGTAGCGTGCTTACTTGAAGACGATGAGGCAGAGCAGCATCGGAGAGACAGTTCGCTCCATTCTCCAAAGAATCGGGGAGAACAGTCTGTAATGTATGTTTTTGTTGAAAGTGTCAAAAGGTGGGAAGCTGGCTTTGACTGATCAGGATGAAGTGTATGGCCTTGTACACTGTGAGTATGAAGGATAAAAAATGTATACCGTAATTTTCGGACTATTGAGCGCACCTGAATATAAGCCGCACCCACTAACTTTAAAAAGAAAAAAAAAATTGTACATATATAGGCCGCACTTGTCTGTAAGCCGCAGGTGTCCACGTTGTAACGCGAGATATTTACACAGAAAGATGTTACACAGATAGATTTTTTTAACTTTTAATTAAATACATACCGTAAATGCTTTTTTTCCTGAACAGTGCATGCCAAGCTTACGTGCAGCAGCTCTATTTCCTTCTTCAACAGCCAGATCGATCGCCTTTAACTTGAAAGCTGCATCAAATGCATTTCTTCGTGTGTTTTCCATGATGAGGGTGTGTGCATGAAGCGTAAAATGACTGATCTGAAGAATTTAGTGTGAGTGTGTTTGATTTAATTCGAACAATTTCATTGGTCCACTGTGACCTGTTCTGTAATTTCATTGGTCCGATGTGACGAGGCTAAATGTTTTGGCGGCATGAAGCTCGTTAACCCGTAAAAATCCATAAATTAGCCGCATCATTGTTTAAGCCGCAGTGTTCAAAGCGTGTGAAAAAAGTAGCGGCTTATAGTCTGGAAATGACGGTACATGACAGTATATGCCTCCTTTGCAAACTCTTGAAAAGAAAGTCTTGCCTTCAGAAATTGGACATTTTCTCTGTTATTGCATTCCAAGGCTGAATGTTTTTGTTGATATTTATGTTACAGATATTGCCGAACAAGCACATGGACGTGAATATACTGTTGCCGGTTGCAGAGAGGCCATCGGCAGCTACCTAAAAAATGCCCCAGGCAGGAAAAGTGGCAAGAAACATATTATGAGTGTTTATGATGAAGGTTAGAATTTAAATCTACAACTTCTGTGATTCTTTTTCTTTTCTCATTCATACAAATGTGCCATTGTGTAACACTGTTGACTGACTCATTAGTTTTTATATCCATTTGAAAAGCAAAAACCTTTCCACTATGCATATAACTGAAAGTGCATACATGCTCCAAACCTTTTGTGAATACTGATGATTGATTTGGAGGTTTCAAATTATGAGTGAATTGTGGTTCACTTTCTTGCGGTCAGGAATGTGTAGCTAATGTCTGTAGTTTTACTGTTTCCGAAATTGTTGGTTCAGACTGCATCATATAGTACATGTATATAACAATGAAATGAAATGCCATATATTCAGATATATCCACTGTCTGTTCACAGCAGAGCTACGTGGGATCTCCAGTGCGTCCTGCAAGAATTGGGCCTGAGTCCAGTTCAGATTCAATTTTGTAATCTCATTCCTCTCCCTCGCGTGACAGCCTCCAAACAGTACAATTCTAATGAGCTTGAATATACGGGGAATTCCATTGGGTTTGATGTCTGACTAATTAAAGACCCACCTCTTCTATGAACACCTAACCAACTCATAATAAAAAAAAAATATATAAAAAAAAAATGCACTTACACCTCTAGTCTGCACTTTGCTTCTTCTAGAATTCAATGAATAGATCTTGTATGGTAGCTGCTCTTGTATTGTTCTCTGCTTGATATATCGCTTTGCTTGTATCTTTCTTATTTGTAAGTCGCTTTGGATAAAAGCGTCTGCTAAGTGAATGTAATGTAAATGTAATAAATTGTTTTCTTTGATTAGCAATACATAGGTACTATATCTGGCTGTTTTGTGTGTTACAATATTGAATGTCATTTTTCAGCTATTCACTTTGTCTGCATTTACTAAAATTCATGCATGTTTATTAAAAATATTCACGGAGTTTGTTAAACTATATAATTGTTGTCTATCATTCATAAGATTCGTCATGGGAATTCCATAGACCAGAATCTAACATCCACATTATTGAAGCATTGTTTAATTACGGATTTTTTTAAGCATGCGGTATGTTATATGCTTTAATTGTATCTTGCCACATAATGTTGGAAAATGAGTACTTGTGTACTTTTCAAGAAATTAGATACGAAAAGGATTACACATATCTGATTAGAAAAAATAGCATCGTAATGTGTGTAACTTTGTGTATAAATATTTGTGTAGTGTATTTACACCACATTATGAGGTGTGTGTATATACAGGCAATTACAAAATACTATGTGCATGTTGAGTTTTTCTGGAATTCCATATCCCAGTTTTACTGTTTTATAAAGCACTGAATGGTTTGGGTCCAATATATATTTCTGATGTACTGGTACATTATGAGCCATCCAGACCTCTGAGGACATAAATATGAGATTCCATGAGATACTTGGAAATCTAACACTATATATATATATATATATATATAATATAATATAATGTCCCCTTCTCTCTGTACCACGTTCTAAATTTTCAAACTGCCCAAGAAAGAAAATTTGCTGTTTTCTGAGACGATGAAGTGGCTCTTAAAAGAGCCTTTGTGTATATTAGATGGAGTTGTCGTTTACGAGCGCTCTCCGCGAATACGCCGGGCCAGCTGAATATCCTTGGGCATGATGGTCACTCTCTTGGCCTGCGTTGTCTAGATTTGACATATCAAAAACAATACACGGCGCTTCTGAACTGTTTAACAGCATTATTATTATTATTATTATTATTATTATTATTACATTTTTAAAGAACATACCCTCGATTCTTGACATGGAAATGTTGTTTGTAAGTTTACATTGAAATAATATATCCAGATATCTGTACAGCTGCTTTGTGACAATGTCCATTATTAAAAAACGCTACATAAACTAACAAAATGCATAGGTTAGATACAGCAATGATTTAATACAACTCCGTTCAAATGAATACAGAGGCCTGCTCAGACACCACAGCGTTTAAAAACTCGACATTCGCGGCGTCATAAACGGGGAAAATGGTCACGCATACCACCAGGATAGGTCTAGAACTCTGAACGCTGCTCCGATTTCACTATATATGTGCGCGCGCTGGCCAGACAGACGGAAAGAGACACGGTATACAGACAGCACACCATCACATTTAAAGCATATTCACACATGATGATGATGATGATGATGATGATAAATAGTTTGATATTTCTGTAAAGCTGCTTTGAGACAATGTCTATTGTAAAAGCGCTGTACAAATAAATAAAAATTGAATTGATAAATATACTGCTATGTATATTATATAATGTTAAAGTACACAAATTGATTTGTAATATGAAAATATTAATGTATTTCTAATGTTAGTAGAAATTTCATTCTCACCACTGCTTCATGTGTTCCCTACGTGGCCTCATCTATCCACAAATAGGGAAGAACATTACAAAGATAGGTAAAGTATACAATAATTATCATGAACAGGTTAAAAAAAGGGGAGAGAGAGTATGTTGGATAAAAAGTATCTCAGGTTATGTCTTTCAGTCGTCCTCCGTCAGCCTTCAGCCTTTACTTCTCTTAACTCTTAGTTCTGTGCTAGGAGCGAGAAAGTGTGGTTGACCGCAGAGCGTTCAGGCCTGGAGAGTGTGAATGAACACACACTGACGCATGCTGCTCACAGAGACATCCACCAACCACAGGTCACTTCTAAAACACTTTGGTCCCCATGGAGAAGCTTTGGCAGCAGCCACAGGAGTACCGAAGCTGGGGAAGTCCTCGGAGCTATTCATATCAGAGGCCTTCTCACTGCTGGTAGCCCAGGGTGCCTCCCTCACCACAAATCCATTGGAGGGCCCACGGGGTTCCTCAGGTTTGGCTGCTGCAGTGCCAGATGGCTTCATGTAGGCCATCTTGGCCTCATCTTCCACCACATCAGCCATACATTCCTCTTCCAAGTTCAGGAGATGATCTATGGCTTCATCAACCATCTCTGGACGGCCAGTTACAGTAACCAAATTGGGATCTGCAGCTCCGCTCTGAGGAAACCGAAGATCAACTTTAAATTCATCCATGATTTTGCGGATACCCTTGGTACGAGCACCAATAATGCGAGCATGAACTCTGCTGTCCAAGGTAATGTCCTCAGATATAATTTCCTCCAGTTCATCAACAATGCCTTGGATAGCATCACATGCTGCTATAGCATTCTGCTCATAGCCGGTGATGCTGAGCTGGTCATGGTTCCCGTCATTTTTCTCAGGGAACTGGATGTTGACATCATGGTCAGTATGGATCTGGGTGATTATGGCACCCTTGCGAGCAATGATCTTGAGATGATATTTGGGATCCACAGTGATGGTCAACTTGAAGCTCCTGAGAGCCCGATCCTCCAGTTCAGCCTGCAGCCCTTTGATGCGCTCAAGAAGCCCTTCTTTAGGTCCAGGTGAGTGGCAAGGCCTGTAACGGAAATTATGTCGGACTGGAGCTCAGGAGCAGGCACTTGAATATTGACCTCAAATTCATCCATCATTTTGCGAATGCCACTTCCTTTCTGCCCAGTGATGTAGCGATGAAGCTCAAAAGGCACTTCTCCTTCAATGCTCACATGTACCAGAACCTTCAGGGCTTCCACTGCAGCCTCACGTCTCCATGTAATATTTCTTGGCCAACTACCACAAACTTGGAACAGAGTACCCCTTCTGGGAAACTGCCGTTCCCGAGTTTGGACACACGAGGGCAGTCAAGCTCCATCCAGCACAACGCCGCCTGAAACAGAAGGTAGATTTGGGCTATTTTACACTGACGCAGCTCATCAGCGTTATTACTGTGCATTGTCTAGTTTTCACATATCAAGGACAATACACGGAGCTTCTGAACTGTTTAACAGCATCATCATTATGATTTAATTTTTAAAGAACGCACCCTCTTCTCTAGACATGGAAATGTTGGGGTTTTTTAAGTTTACATTGTCACACAGCAGCTGTACACATATCTGGATATATTATTTCAGTGTCCATTCTTAAACACAGATGAACAAACAAAGAAACTAACCACATGAAAAGGTTAGATAGACCAATGATTAAATACTACTCCGTTCAAATGAATACAGACGCCTGCTCAGATACCACAAAGTTTAAAAACCTCGACATTCGCGGCGTCATAAAGGGAACAACCGTCAAGCATACCATCAGGAAACTTATAGAACTCTGAACGTGACGTCATAACAGATCTTATGGCTCGCTGCTCCGATTTGACTATACATGTCTGTGCGCGCGCGCGGAGACTGACCTAGACACGGTATAAGGACAGCACACAAACACATTTAAAACATATTAACACATTAACATTATATCATGTACATAGCAGTATAGTTATCGTAATAAAGTACACAAATTTACTGCTAATATTAACATTATTAATGTCTTTCTAATCTTATTAGTCATTTCATTCTCATCACTGCTCCTACATAACTTCATGTGTTCCCTAGGTGGCCTCGTCTATTTCACTCGAGAATATCCACAAATAGGGAAGAACATTACAGAGATGAAGGCTTAAAATTGCTTGAATGATAAAAAGTCAATAAATACGAAATCACTAGATAACTTTAAAGGGTTTATTTTCTACAGAACATGAATACAATCCTTTCACTCAAAATAGGACTCCCCGCTGCAGACCCTCCTCCAACGTTTTCAGAAAAGCTCCTAGCGTCATATCTAGCGACTTTTTAGCCAAACCTTAGCTACTTTCTGTAGAAGAGAATGGCCAGTACTGCCCGGTGAGTGTGAGGTCCTGCTTTCCCCCCGGAGACACACCTCTCTCTGCGGCTACTCTGTTCAGTGAGGGGCAGAGAGGAGCAGCACATTCATTCACTTCTAACTTTCTCTCTGAGAGATTATTTTCCATGGAAATATAGCACGAAATCACAGTGCACTCGTTGTCTTTAACTTATGTGTGTGGTGGTTTAGTCAGATGACATCACGGTTATAAAATCAGGATTTTAACAGTGTAGATCAGCAGCTTGGAAAAGGTTTGAAAGTGACTGCTGGTGAACATGTAGTCTCTTATTGGGCCGTGGTTCAGTCACTATTTCATACTCGTCCTGTTGTCTGACAACAGAAACAGAAAAAATACATAAATGAAAACAGCTTTATTGGGAATTTGGCTGTAAAGGGCTGACTTTAGGCAGAATGAAAATACGATGTAATGATGTAATGAATATGCTAATTAGTGCATGACATCATCTAGAAACGTGTGGACACAGTGCTCCTGTCACTCACTTGGAGTATTTTAACATTATAGTGAAGATGAATCAGTGCCTGGGAAATACAAATTTAGTCCATCACGGCTGGGAAAAGGAGCTATATTAAAATTGGCTGTGTTTTTATTATTATTATTATTAATAATAATATCTTTTGGAATTTAAAAAGAAGAAATAAAGAATATGTTTGAATGACATCTCTTGTATAGTCTGTGAAAACAAAAGCATACACAGTATTTGAAAAGTGCTTGAAAGTCCTGGAATTTCATTATGAAGCATCTGTACAGACTGTTATATGTACTATGTGATTGATGTATTAAACATGCCTCTTGATTTCTGGGTTTAGCATAGTTATACCTCGGTTTGAGTTTAAAACAATAGCTAGATTTACTGGTAGAATATTGCTAGTTAAGTTTCTCTCAGAAATATTATTGAGTAGATAAAGTATATTCAGTAGCTTTTCTGGGATAGTGAGAATTTAGGTTAATATAGTAGAAAACAAAACACTCAGATTATCCTGTTTGTAAGAACTGCTCATTCATCTGTACACCTTTACAGTTTTCACTGCAGATATATCATCAGCTTTATTGAACAATACTCAGAATCCTTGTCACCTCCCAGCCAATCAGTCATCAGTCATGATGAATTTTTGTATGGTTGGAAGCATGTTTAAAACACAGAAAGTGCTGAGATCATGTAAGAATGAGGTTTTACTCACTGGCATAAATGTGTTCACTTTAAACTTTGCTCCTTCCCTTAAACACTTACCTGCTTGAGAATTTCCAATGTTTGTAGAATGATGATTCTCAGTACAGCACATTACCAAATATTAATGGGATTTTAATTTATTTATTTATTTGTGACAATTATGGGATTTTTTAATTTATATAATATGCGAACATTTTATTATTTTTTTTTTTACATGATTTTACACCTTATCTTATTTGGCTCATCAAGGTTCAGAGCATTCCATTCTCTTAAATCAACATTTCCCATTGTTAGTATCAGAATCTTATTTAACATGCAACATATTCAATAATCTGTAACTAAGACTCAATAAAGAAATTCTCATTACACAGTGTCCAGAATGTCTCTGAAACACTTCAGCCTATGATTAGCCATGGATTCCTGGGAGGACACTGTAGCAGTCTCTGAGGATTTCTTCTTATCACTTCACTGTAAAAACAAACAAAATAAAAAAAAAACAAAAACAAAAAAAAAACAACCCCAAACCATTAAATGCTGGCTTCATCTTCTTTTAATTTGATTGTCAGTGCTCAACTCAAACCAACAACAGTATTATTAATAATATCAGGAATGATTGTGTCTAAAATCAACCACTGATTATATCCCACTTGTTTGTTTCTAGATTGTATGATTTATTTAGCCAAATCTAAACTCACCTCTCCATTTGTGTAACTGGATACTCAGGATAATAAAATTTCACTCTGTTTTCCATCCACCCCCCCTTCCATTTTCTGCATCTCCTATCATACAGGAACCTTGAGCCTATCCCAGAGATCATAGGGCACTGGACAGGGTACACCCTGGACAGAGTACCAGTCCATCGCAAGGCACACTCACATACACATTCACACACCCATTCATACACTACAGACACTTTGGACATGCCAATCAGCCTACCATGCATGTCCTTGGACAGGGGTCATGCAGCAGGCCAACAACCCTAAGCACAAAAAGCACATATGGGTCCACCAAAGTATGGTTAAAAGAGAATAAAATTCATGTTTCAGAATTTGCCAAGTCAATGTCCTGACCTTAATCCAATAGAAATGTTGTGGAAGGACCGCAAACAAGCAGGTCATGTCAGGAAAATCACCAGCATTCCAGAGTTGAAGCTGTTCTGTACTGAGAAACGAGCTAAAATTCTTACAAGCCGATGTGCAGGACTGATCAACAGTAAAAACAGGGAAAATGTTTAGTTTCGGTTATTTCTGACCAAGGGGTTCACACCATATGCTGAAAGCAAAGGTTCACATAGGATCACATAATAGAAAGAAAACATTCTACACACCGTTATACCACCAGCAGCAGTCTGGACTGTTGACACAAGGCATTTTCATGCTGCTGATGCCAATGTCTGACCCTATCATCTACATGTCACAACAGAAATCAAGACTCATCAAATCAGGCAATGTTTTTCCATGCTTCAACTGTCCAGTTCCAGTGAGTCCACGCCCACTCTAGCCTCAGGTTCCTGTTCTTGGCTCACAGACAGGAGTGGAACCTAATATGGTTGTAGCTTATCCACCTCATTTGGTTAGACGTATTGTATGTTGCAAGAGGGTTTTCTGCTCCCCACACATGTAAAGAATTATCATTACCATAGCCTTCCTGTCAGCTCGAACCAGTCTGTCCATTCTCCTCTGTCCTCTCTCATCAACAAGGTGTTTGTTTTTCTCCATCATTCTGTGTAAACTCAAGAGATTGCTGTCTGTGAAAATCCCAGATCAGCCTCTAAAATTCTCAAACCAGCTCGTCTGGCACCAACATTCATACCATCATCACTGAGATCACTGAGATTCTGATGTTTGGTGTGAATATTAACTGAAGCTTACTGAAATACTTACCTGTATCTGCATGATTTTATGCATTGCGCAGCTGCCACATGAATTAGTTAAGTTCTTTTTCAAACACATCCTGCAAAAGCAAATAAGATCGGCACTCCATCTGCTTTGAGTAGCCTAATGCAAAATGTATTCAAAATACTATTTTTAAGAACTCCAAAACACCTGAAACTGGATTCAAGGCACAGTATACAGTGTTACCACCATTGAAATCACCATTTAATTACATATGCTTCAACAGTTAAAATATATCATAAATAAATAAATACATTATTATTATTATTATTATTATTATTATTATTATTATTATTATTATTATTATTATTAATAATAATAATAATAATAATAATAATATGTGTAATTTATATAGCTCCTTACTCATAACCAGTGTCGCTTTACAATTACAATGTCTCAACAAAACATGGAACATGCGGTAGACTAGATTTGAGAAAAAATATGATTTATAGTTTACAAAGAAATATTAAATTTCTCATCAAAACATGATTACACTGCTTATGCTAAGCTTAATTTACACAAGTTTCTAATTACAAGATTGAATTATATAAAGTGTGTGCGATCAATTCATGTAGTATTAATGTAAACCCATTACATTATGAAATCTTGTGGGGATGTTGGCACTGACAGGTGCTATAACTATAGTATTTAAATTAACATGATTCAAAGGTGTGTGATAGAATAGCACAGTGTTTTAATAAATTCAATGCTATTGAATATTATGTGCTATTATTAATGAATATTATCCTGGTGTCTAATTTTTTGAGAACAGTTTCATATTAAAATACAATGAATCTGCACATTTTAACAGTTCAAATGGAGAAGTTATTAATGTTTTGTCACAGTAATGATTCTGTGTCTCATTGCCAAAAATGAAAACCTCTTAACTCTGAAAGTCAATTAAACAATGTTTGAAGGAGAATCTATAATAAATGCATCATCAGATGACTAAAGGGAATGCTGTATGATCCGTCACATCAGTTTTAGCCTGACATTTTTGCTTTTGTTTCACACATTTGTACAACAGTTTTGATGAATCAGACATTGATTGATTCATAAATCAATTATCTTGCTGGATAAAACCTATACCTATATTATATATGTATATATTTAAGTATGTATAAAATGTAAATGGAAGGTTTTTGCTTCATGTTTTTTTAAACTTTGCTGTAGACCGTCATTTGAGTCAAACTTATTTGCATTTGAAGAACACAAAGTGCATTTGCCTTTTAAATAAACTAAATAACCATTTAGTGATACACCAAGTGGACAGCTCAGAGTTTAAAGGGTCAAAGAGAGGACTTTCTGATCTATGTCGAAGAAGGTAAGAAACCTCTCTAAACTGTGCCTTTATTTTGGCACAATGAATGATATATTTGTTATATTATGCACTTCATATAATTTGATGTGCACAGTTAAAGTCTGATTATTAAGTGGTGAATGGTACATTGCTTCCTCAATTGGCTATTTTCTTTTTAATCCTTGAGCGCTCTTGTAAATTGTCTAAAGTTGGTATCTTTCTAGTTAATCAGAAAATGGAGAATTCACAGAGGCCCATGCTTTTTCTTTTACTTGAAACTCTGATTTCAAGTATCAAACTGATTTCAAGTATTTTAAAAAATCTCGTTTTACAGTACACTATGATTGATTTAATATCACTTGTAAATTGTCATAATTTAAAAAGACAATACCTTTTATAGATTAAAAACACAACCTATCAAATGTTCCTATAATGTATATATTTTTTTACGCAGTGATATGCATTTTCTCATTGCAGTCGATTCTGACCCATCAGCAAGGTAAGAATACAGTATAGTAGAATACAGAAATACACACACACACACACACACACACACACACACACACACACACACACACACACACACACACACACAAATGTCTGAGACCACAATGAAAATCTGGATTTTTTTTCTCTTTTACATTTTGAAATAAATAGGTTTTAGAATTTTTTAATATTTAAAAGAAAGAAAGTAAATGTTTAATATTTTGGATATTTAATTTTTTAAATTCTGCAACTGTAAACATTAAGAAACTCTGAATATCTTGTAAATATTTTAAAGGTTCTACTTTTTTTTTTTTTTACTGAAGTTGTAGTCAATAATACAATTTCGATTGAAAATTATAAAATTAAATAAGAAAAAAAATGTAAAATAGAAACATTTTCCACTAGTGCTCTCAGACTTTTGGCCCCGACTGTGTGTGTGTGTGTGTGTGTGTGTGTGTGTGTGTGTGTGTGTGTGTGTGTGTGTGTGTGTGTGTGTGTGCGTGTGCATGTGTGTGTGTGTGTCTGTGTGTATGTAAACAAACTATTAATGAAAATAAGATTTTGTGTAAGATAAATAAATGAATAAATATGTTCTCTTCTCCCATCCAGTCGATGTGGCCTTAGGAGGAATAGCAGTACAATCTTCTTTACACTAACAATTATCCTGCTTACTTTGCTATCGATGACAACAAAGCATCTAACATGAATTTTGACTCATGTACTGCTACAAATCCTCAGTATAACCCATGGTGGAGGGTGGATTGTTGGCGGTGTATGATATTAGCAGTGTAATCGTCACTAACAGAGGCGACTGCTGTTCAGAACGGATAAATGGTGCTGAGATTCACATTGGCAACTCCTTGGTCAACAACAACCCCAGGTGAAATATTTAAAAAAATTATTTATATAAAAATATCGGCCTAAATGAGTAAGAGTTTATTTATAGAATTTTATTAACATTTTAAAAAGCTTGCTGAAGAATATAAGGCTTTGCAATTTGGTAACAAAGATTTGTATATATTTACAACTCTAATGAGGCATTACAACATTCCAGTAAAATTGTTCTTTATGTAATATACATAATTATAAAGCACTTTAAGACTTAATAAATATATTGTGAAATATTTTCAATGATTATTATTATAAATGATAATTAATTAATGCTTAAATAGTCACTCATATGTTTACTGTAGTATTGCTCATTTAGTACTGTACACTTTATTTTACTGAAGTATAACTCAGCAACATTTAAACAAACTTATTACAGAAAATATAGGTAAAATATATTACTGCAGATCTTTATCTGATTGGCAAGGACATTTTTAATTGTATAAATTGTGTAATTCTGACATGTAAATTGACAAGGAATGAATTACTACTTACTGAAAGTAGTTCTGGCTACATGCCAAATTGCAGGTTTAAATGAATGCTCTCACTGTAACACGTTAGTCCTATAATTAAAACTTATACAAGGACATGGATGGATATTAGAATACTGCAGTATGTCTCTCTCTCTCTCTCTCTCTCTCTCTCTCTGTGTGTGTGTGTGTGTGTGTGTGTGTGTGTGTGTGTGTGTGTGTGTGTGTGTGTGTGAGTGCTATACAGTAACTACATAGTAACTTAACTACATAATAAATTTTATCATCTTCCCTCCAGACAATGGGGAATCCATCTATTTCTTAGAAGGAATAGTGACACAGTGCCCTGCGATGGACTGGCACCCTGTCCAGGGTGTACCCCGCCTTGTGCCCGATGCTCCCTGGGATAGGCTCCAGGTTCCCCGTGACCCTGAAAAGGAGTAAGCGGTTGAAGATGGATGGATGGATGAATAGTGACACAGTATGAAGCACAGAAGGGTTTAATTAGGAAGGTTTTTATTTCATTTTATTTTCCTTTCATGGGAAATTCTTTAGAATGGAGGGCTGCATTTTTCTTATTAACTTTGGGGGAGAAAAAAAATAGAGGGTGGTGCATGAATGACTGTCTATAGCTGCTATAATGTAAGGGATAACAGGAACTAACTTGTCTCACAGGTGTTCTGTAACATTAGACATGACTATAAACTGAGAAAAAGTATGATGTGTCATTCTTTAATAAAATAAGAAATTCTTCTGCACACTCTGGTATGAAAATAATCAACTTCAGGGTGGTGACAGATTTATTAAACATTATTAACTTTGGGTTTAACTTAATATGTAAAACTAAATAGAGTTCCCCTCATTTCTCTCTCTCTCTCTCTCTCTCTCTCTGTGTGTGTGTGTGTGCGCGCATGCGTGAGTACAGTGGAGTAAGTGAAGCGTGTTGGTGAGAGCGTGCGTGGAAGACTGAGGTTTTTGTCACTTTCTTTCTCTTATTTTCCCCTTCTACAGTATCTCACAAAAGTGAGTACACCCCTCACATTTTTGAAAATATTTGATTATATCTTTTCATGTGACAGCACTAAAGAAATGACACTGTGCTACAATGTAAAGTAGTGAGTGTACAGCTTGTGTAACAGTGTAAATTTGCCATCCCCTCAAAATAACTCGACACACAGCCATTAATGTCTAAACCGCTGGCAACAAAAGTGAGTACACCCCTAAGTGAAAATGTCCAAATTGGGCCCAATTAGCCATTTTCCCTCCCTGGTATCATGTGACTTGTTAGTGTTACAAGGTCTCAGGTGTGAATGGGGAGCAGGTGTGTTAAATTTGGTGTCATCGCTCTCACACTCCCTCATACTGGTCACTGGAAGTTCAACATGGCACCTCATGGCAAAGAACTCTCTGAGGATCTGAAAAAAAGAATTGTTGCTCTACATAAAGATGGCCTAGGCTATAAGAAGATTGCTACTACGAGAAATAAGCTCATAGCAACACTGATGAAATACACATTTTTTTTACATCTGCACATAATTATTAGTTTAGCAGCTTTTTTAGAATAAAAAAAGTCATGTATAAGTCTATATAATGAGTCTTTACTGGTCACATATACAGTGAAATTGTTTTCTTCACATACTCCAACATGTCAGGAGGCTGGGGTCAGAGTGCAGGGTCATGATATGGCACCCCAGGAGCAGAGAGGGTTAAGGACCTTGCTCAGTGGGCAGCTTGACAGGATTGAACCCCCAACCTACTGATCAGTAAGCAAGAACATTAACCGCTAAGCCACCACTGCCCCAGTGTGTGGGAGTGAGAGGGGGTATAGTGTGAGAGATGAGAGAGAGAGCGCGAGAGAGAGAGAGTGTGTGTGTGTGTGTGTGAGTGTGTGTGTGTGTGTGTGTGTGTGTGTGTGTGTGTGTGTGTGTGTGTGTGTGTGTGTGTGTGTGTGTGTGTGTGTGTGTGTGTGTGTGTGAGTGAGTGAGTGAGTGAGAGAGAGAGAGTGAGTGAGTTTTCATAGCATCTACTACTTCTTACCCCACTGTTTTCTAACTACTACAAATATAGACTTCTGAACACCGCCAATAAAAGCTTAATAACAGAATACAGCAATTTTTGGGAAATTGCCGTTCCCGAGTTTGGCCACACGAGGGCAGTCATGTCCCATCCGGCACAACACACGACGCCGCCTAAAACAGAAGGTAGGTTGTAGGTATTGTACTACTACTACTGATTCTAGTAATGACGTCAATCAAAGTAATTAAATACGTAATGAAAGGTGTTGTCTACCATCAGAATCCCAGTTCATAATTGTGTTTGATTGGCCAAGTAGAATAAAGTGTCCGTTTCTTTTTGAGCTTATTGGACATATCACATTGCTGTAACTATCTCATTGGCACTACTTAATTGCTCATAGTTTATTTGACGAATGCAACTGCTGTGACATATTTTGCCAATCTTAAATTCAGCTGTTATTCTGGAGGTGCAGTTTTGGTTGATGCATCACATTTAGGTTCAAACACAGTGCGTATGGGAAAAGAGAAGGCCAGTGATTAGACAGTGTGAAGGCTGACTTTGTATTCCTACTTGTGTGTGATGTGTGTTATGTTAGTTTCTCTTGCACAACTGTCGAAGTGCATATGCTTTCCTTGTGAGTGACACTTTTTAAGAATGAGATAAGGGTTTGAGACAATGTAGCTAATTTCAACATTCGAGAGTCTATTATATCGTGCATTTGCGAGAGCTGATAAAGCAAGGCCTGAGAGTTGTGTTTGCATTCCTTTCTGTGGTGCTTGTAAGTTAGTGAAGTACTTCTGTGGTAGAATGTGGACTGGGTTCAAAGTGAACATAGACATTGGTGCTGATCCGCTGAATGCTGGGCCTACTAATAAAGGCTTGTGCTGCTATGTGTGACCTGTAGTTGCAGTGGACGTATGACTGTAGTATATATGGGCCTTGAGTCCAAAAGGACGTGCTCAAAAGGAACGTCTTGTGTTTGAAACAGTAATGTCAATGTTGTACAAACACAGACGGCTTTTTCTAACCTCCTTACGCTGATGAGTGTTTTGGCTGTATGCTTTACTATGTATGTTGTACCCAAAGTTCCTGACTATTGTGTTGTACTACTACTACTACTACTACTGCTACTAATGAAAACATTAGTACTGATAATACTAATAATGTTTTGCATCTGTGTGTGTGTATTTAGAGAGAGAGACAGAGAGAATGGGGAAGAAGAAGACGTTAGCAGGTGAAAAGCAGTGCCTAGTGATTGTTTTCGAAAAAGAGAGCCATTGTGTGACTGTTGGTGTAAGGCCCGCCTCCTCGCCTGTTCTCAACTAGGTCCTGTCGAGTGTGGATAAATAGGTGGGCGCTGCGCGAGAAGTTTTATTGAGTGACTTGACTTCGAGAGCAGCATCATGTCTGGCAGAGGCAAGGGTGGTAAAGGACTCGGCAAAGGAGGCGCAAAGCGTCACCGTAAGGTGCTTCGCGATAACATCCAGGGGATCACCAAGCCAGCTATTCGCCGTCTGGCTCGCCGTGGTGGTGTTAAGCGTATTTCTGGTCTGATCTATGAAGAGACGCGCGGCGTGCTGAAAGTGTTCCTGGAGAACGTGATCCGCGACGCCGTCACCTACACCGAGCATGCCAAGAGAAAGACCGTGACCGCCATGGATGTGGTGTACGCTCTGAAACGCCAGGGACGCACCCTGTACGGCTTCGGCGGTTAAACGCTCTAACACCGAACGACGCGAACACAACGGCTCTTTTAAGAGCCACCCACATGTCTAGAAAAAGAGTTCTTCCGTGTCGGGGGGAAAAGGCTTTTTCTTTCATGAAACATAAGGTATCAAACGCTGTACAGAGGTAGCGTAAGTGGTAGATCTATTTGTATTTTTTGTAATAAACTATATATATATATATGTGCACAGTATTCAATATTATAAACTGTTTGATTAATACGATTTAGAAAATGATTTTAGTATAAACTTACTTCTATATTTCTCTCTCTGTCTCATACACGCGCATACATGCATATATAATATAAAACGATTTTTTCTCAAGCCAATTGTTTTTTCATAGTGCACGTTGTCCTGAAAGTACAAGGGCGGGAAGGGAAACAAAGCGTATCGGAGGAAGCATGGAGGGAGGGAGGAAACAGAGTGCAGTAGGAGGCGCCATGCAGGGGGAGGTATCGAATTGTGTCCAATCAAAAAAAAGGTGTCTTGTCTGGGCGTCATTAGCATGTGGGTCTGTAAATAGAGCGGGCGCGAGGCGGGCGCTATTCATTTACTGTTCGTATACTTGAGGAGCAGCATCATGCCCGATCCAGCCAAGACCGCGCCCAAGAAGGGCTCAAAGAAAGCCGTGACCAAGACGGCCGGCAAAGGAGGCAAGAAGCGCAGAAAGTCCAGGAAGGAGAGCTATGCCATCTACGTGTACAAGGTCCTGAAGCAGGTGCATCCTGACACCGGCATCTCATCCAAGGCCATGGGCATCATGAATTCTTTCGTGAATGATATTTTTGAGCGCATTGCCGGTGAGTCTTCTCGTCTGGCTCATTATAACAAGCGCTCCACCATCACCTCCAGGGAGATCCAGACCGCCGTGCGCCTGTTGCTTCCCGGGGAGCTGGCCAAGCACGCCGTGTCCGAAGGCACAAAGGCCGTGACCAAGTACACCAGCTCCAAGTAAAGCGCGTTAACGCCGTCTTCATCAACCCAACGGCTCTTTTAAGAGCCACCCACTTTTCATACAAAGAGTAATTTACTCTCTTTCGCTTTCTCTCTCGCTGTGTGTGAAAGAGAGAGGGAGGGGGAGTTCTGAAGCGCTGCACTCCCGCGGATGTTCAGGCTTTTGGGTAATTCCAGCAGTCTGCTAAATGCAGAGATGAGTAAATCTAAACGGTTATAGCACGGTTTCGGGGGTTGTATAATCTGAGCAATGCAAAATGGGACTTTGTGCTGCTAAAGTTATTCGTATTAAGATTGTAGCAACAGGAAGTAGTTGAAAATGGTTTTCTAATAGCACATAATCATTCTAAATCACGGGTGCCAAAACTTTTTCTTGTGAAGGGCCAAAAATCAAACTTGATTGAGGGCTGTGGGGCAAAAGTAGTTGCATTATACCAAACTGTATTATATTAAAATTAAAGTTGCCATGGTTCTCATTTATCATTTCATAATATTTACAAATAAATCAATTAATAGAAAACGTTAGTCTGTATCTGCTTCACTAATGCAGTTTTATTTTCAGAGTTCTATAGTTCAATGAAACTTATAGTATAATTAAAACATAGAACCAATCCCATTTATAATACATGTTCAATACCTACTGCCTGCAATATCAGTGACCTCTAATGAGACACATGAAGCTGGACCTTATTTTTCAAAAGTTTTTCCAAATTGGGATGCAGTGGACTTACTGTCAAAGTCAAGATATTATGGAGGTGAGAGTCAGTTACTTTACATCTCAGTTTACACTTGTTTAAGTTCATCAGACTGAAAGTCTGTTCACAGTGGTAGATACTGCCAAACAGAGACAGCATCACTTGTGCCTGTTTGCACATCTTTGGGAACCTGTTTGCTGGGACACATTTGTAGAAGTCTGTCAAGGGAAGGGACCTGAACTTGTGTTTGAGTTCTGAATCACACTGAAGCTCAATTGGTTCCATCTGAAGATCATCACTGACTGTGTCCACACTGATGGTGAAAGGTTGAACAAACCACTCAAAGTCAGATGCAGTGTGTCTGAAGTCCTCAAAGCGACTGTCAAACTCCTGGATAAGGTTGCTGAGAACAGCATCATACTCAGGTACCTTCTCTTTCATCATGCCTGCCTCTCTAAAACAGGGAAAATTGGCTAAATTTCCTGGATGTGGAGATGAGCGAGAGAGGAACAGTGTGAGACAGGGAGTGAAAGAAGAGAGAGGGAGGCAAATAGAATAAATAACTGACAAAACGAGGAAATTAATCCATGATAATTTAAGAGAACTTTGACACAAAATTTATCAGCTTGATTAACAAAAAAACCCAAAGCTGGCACCACTGGATATAAATGCTAACTAAATATAAGTATTAATAATAACAATAACTGCACATAAAATTATGGTGCATATTATAATTGTGAATGTTACCTGCTGAGAGATGTCTTCTGAGCAGCAGTAGTTTTTGTTTGTAGGCTCTGATGTGATAAAAAAGCTGGGTGATAATCTGGTCTTTTCCCTGGAGCTGAACATTTAAAACATTGAGCAGCTCTGTGACGTCCACCAGGAAAGCCAGGTCAGAAAGCCATTTCTTATCCATGGGCTCTTGAATACTACCAATTTTGCTTTCCTGAAAAGCTCCGATCTCATCACGCAGATCAAAAAATCTCCTGAAAACTTTTCCTCTGCTCAGCCATCTAACCTCCTGGTGGTACAACACATCACCATATTGCACATCCACAGCCCGCGACCCCTAAAAAGGCAGCCAAGAGCCCCAAGAAAGCGAAAGCTGTCAAGCCCAAGACCACAAAGCCTAAAGCGGCAAAGGCGAAGAAGGCAGCACCCAAAAAGAAGTAAAGACGTTTGTTTCTTTCATGCCTTTGTTCCTTAAACGGCTCTTTTAAGAGCCACCCATATTTTCCTTTAAAGAGCAACATTTTCAGTCAAGCTTTATGGAATCAAAGCAATACACGTTAGAAACATTCAATAGTATGGATACGCATATCTGCTACATATCATGTACACAGCCACAAGCTGATACTGATTAGAGTACAGTAGAATAGAATCCTGATCGTGATTCCTAAACGTCATTCCTCATCTCCAAAACGATCACAGAATATGTAGGATAACATATTGATACATAATAAATCAATGTTAATGATAAGAATAAATAAATTCAGTATACAGTTGTTACTTCGTGCTTTTGTATGAATATTCCCTTCTGTCTGTTTTCATTCGCGCTCTCTCTCTCTCACACACACACACACACACACACACACACACACACACACACACACACACACACACACACACACAAGCACAAACAGGGGTGGGAGGGGTGACGCTGGAATTCGACGGCCTGTTTGTGATTGGCTAATCTGCCATTGCGTTCTTAGCGAATAAGAGAGTGGCCGTTTTGTCTATATCACGGAGAGCTCGGGGTGGAACGTTTATTTCGGAGTTGTTAGAACAGATTTGAGCATCAAGATGAGTGGCAGAGGAAAAACCGGCGGAAAAGCTAGAGCTAAGGCCAAGACTCGTTCATCCAGGGCTGGACTTCAGTTCCCCGTGGGACGTGTGCACAGGCTTCTGCGTAAAGGCAACTATGCCGAGCGCGTCGGTGCCGGCGCTCCGGTCTACCTAGCCGCAGTGTTGGAGTATCTGACCGCTGAGATCCTGGAGTTGGCCGGTAACGCCGCCCGTGACAACAAGAAGACTCGTATCATTCCCCGCCACTTGCAGCTCGCCGTGCGTAACGACGAGGAGCTGAACAAACTGCTCGGCGGAGTGACCATCGCTCAAGGTGGTGTGCTGCCCAACATTCAGGCTGTGCTTCTGCCTAAAAAGACCGAGAAGGCCGTCAAGACTAAGTAAACTCGTCCACTGCTGCTTTGTCAGTACCCAAAGGCTCTTTTAAGAGCCACCATCTCTGCTTCAAAAGTGCAATTTTACACCCGTTTTTCTACTGAAAGTGTGCACTAGAAAGTCAGCACGTTTGAAATGAAAACAGATGCGTTATACTTTGCTAATAATTATGTGATTACGTTAAGTAGTAGTAATAATAATAGTGGTAGTTAGCGTGTTGTCTAAATGAAATCTGAGGAGTGAAATTGTGCACTTTTAAGACAGCATATTTATAAATAAAAAAAGGACGATAATTTTGTAGTCATGATTTAATACCATATTTAAGTAATGACTATGAGAACAATAGCAGTTAGCGTGCTGGTTAAATGAAGTCTGAGGAGTGAAAATGGTTTGTGACGGCGTTGTGTGTGTTTCTAATGAACAAAGCATTTGTGTTAGAGAGAGCGCGCCAATAGAATAGAATAGTGGCGGACGTCTTATGTTTCGAACGGTGGCAGAGAAGACGGTCCAATAGTCAACAGGTGACGTAAAACGTTCTATCGAATAGCAGACGAGCGCGTTCGAGACGCCCAATCAACGTAGGGCGGCGTTATGGCTTAAAAAGGCCGCGTTCGCGCGCGCAGTTTATTCTGTTTTTCTATCCGCGAAGTGCAGAGTTTGACGCTATGGCAAGAACCAAGCAGACCGCCCGTAAGTCCACCGGTGGCAAGGCGCCAAGGAAGCAGCTCGCCACTAAGGCTGCCCGCAAGAGTGCGCCGGCTACCGGCGGCGTGAAGAAGCCTCACCGTTACAGGCCCGGCACCGTGGCTCTGAGGGAGATCCGTCGTTATCAGAAGTCTACTGAGCTGCTCATCCGCAAGCTGCCCTTCCAGCGCCTGGTGAGAGAAATCGCTCAGGACTTCAAGACCGACTTGCGTTTCCAGAGCTCGGCCGTCATGGCCCTGCAGGAAGCGAGCGAGGCATACCTGGTCGGTCTGTTCGAGGACACCAACCTGTGCGCTATCCACGCCAAGAGAGTGACCATCATGCCCAAGGATATTCAGCTGGCCCGCCGTATTCGCGGAGAACGCGCTTAAACCACAACTCCGTCTAATAAACACAAAGGCTCTTTTAAGAGCCACTTCCTCGTCTCAGAAAACAGAAAATTTTCTTTCTTCGGCAGTTTCATTATTAGAACGTGGTACAGAGATAAAATGACACTTTTTTTTAAAATATATATATATATATATGCATGTTTGTGTATATATATGTTTAAATTGTTTAAATAAAATCAAGGTTTATAAAAACAAGGTTTTATATTAAATATAGTGCTATGAATATTAATGTTTGTTTATATAGATGAGCCGTTAATTGTGGTTATGTCCGAACAACACAATGCACAGTAATGAGCTGTGTCTGTAAAATAGCCCAAACCTACCTTCAGTTTCAGGCGGCGTTGTGTATTGCGCTAGATGGAGCTTGACTGCCCTCGTGTGGCCAAACTCGGGAACGGCGATTTTCTAGAAGCGGATTTCTGGGCAAGAACTATTACATGATATTATTATTAATCTCTCTCTTCCCTTTTGTCCCGTCCATGATAATTATTGTTGTTATTTAACAATTGTAGACATGAGCTCATGTTAAAATGAATAAATAGGGAATAAAATGGTAATAACCTTATATATTCTCGAGCGAAATAGACGAGGCCACCTAGGGAACACATGAAGTTACGTAGGAGCAGTGATGAGAATGAAATGACTAATAATATTAAGAAAGACATTAATAATGTTAATATTAGCAATTAATTTGTGTAATTTATTATGATAACTATACTGCTATGTACATGATATAATGTGAATGTGTTAATATGTTTTAAATGTGTGTTGTCCTTATACCGTGTCTAGGTCAGTCTCCCCGGCGCGCGCGCACAGACATATGTAGTCAAATCGGAGGAGCGAGCCATAAGATCTGTTATGACGTCACGTTCAGAGTTCTGTAAGTTTCCTGATGGTATGCTTGACGGTTGTTCCCTTTATGACGCCGCGAATGTCGAGGTTTTTAAACGTTGTGGTATCTGAGCAGGCGTCTGTATTCATTTGAACGGAGTAGTATTTAATCATTGGTCTATCTAACCTTTTCATGTGCTTAGTTTCTTTGTTTGTTCATCTGTCGTGTTTAAGAATGGACATTGAAATAATATATCCAGATATCTGTACAGCTGCTTTGTGACAATGTAAACTTAAAAAAAAAAAAAAAAACATTTCCATGTCTAGAGAATAGGGTATGTTCTTTAAAAAAAATAAATCATAATGATGATGCTGTTAAACATTTCAGAAGCTCCGTGTATTGTCCTTGATACGTGAAAACTAGACAATGCACAGTAATCACACTGATGAGCCGCGTCAGTGTAAAATAGCCCAAAGCTACCTTCTGTTTCAGGCGGCGTTGTGCTGGATGGAGCTTGACTGCCCTCGTGTGTCCAAACTCAGGAACGGCAGTTTCCCTCAAGGGGTATTCTGTTCCAAGTTTTGTGGTAGTTAGCCAAGAAATATTACGATTACTATTACTCTCTCTCTCCCCCTTTTTAAACCCGTTCATGATAATTATTGTATACATTACCTTTATTTTTGTAATGTTCTTCCCTATTTGTGGATATTCTCGAGTGAAATAGACGAGGCCATGTAGTTACCTAGGAGCAGAGTCTAAAATATCTTTTTGAAGAACCTCAAACTATTATCATTTGCTATACTATTGATCATTACGTTACATACATCTTATTCGTATATGGAAAGTACTTAATGAAGATAATATACTTTAGATTTTTTTATGTAACCATTCAAGTATTTGTTGAAATGCTTTTGTTACTGATAAATACATGTACATTTAAATTGATTTTGTTCTGTCTGTGATTTTGTAGATCTGGATGTTCAGCTGGTCTCAGATCAAGCATCCTCCTCTGTACTGACTCCACTATCCCCAGCTTCATCCTATTCATTAGATTCCACAATTGTCCTGGAGTCCACACGAAAGAGTAGGAACCCAACAGGGTTAATGGAGCAGAATGAAGCAAGACAGGTAAGCTTTGAATAAATGCATTTAAAATCCTCAATTACGTAATTGTTTATTATTGATACTTATCTGTAGAAGTGTTTTGTAAATGTATTCTCGACATAAAGGAAAGGCATTAAAAATCCTCTTAAATTTCCATGAGCATGTCATAACGATGTAAGATGTTTTGACAGAAAGTTGATTGTGTTCTGAGGGCCAATCCAAAGGGTGAGGAAATCTTCAAGGAGTATGAAAAGACCAAAACACTAACATGTCTGCAACCAGGACGTTCACCATCTGTTTACGTGTGGCATATGTTAGAGCTACATGGGTAAGAATTGGAGGTCACTTCCCTCCCTTTATCATCACAACAGATTCATGTGGCACAGATAAAGAATGCTATTCTGTGTTGCTATAAAAGGAGAATTTATCCTTTAACTTCTTGCAAAACATACACACTTGCAAAGTAAATTGATTTATTTTGAAAGGATGATTCCATCGTCAAGTGTGAAGACCAATTATGCACTGGGAATTGTGACACTTTTTCCATACCTCCAAGATCCTTTCTCCAAACATGGATATGTAAGTTTTGTCTGAAAACCCAAACCAGTGTGTGTGTTTATATTTTCTTCCCTTTTATAGTTTTAAAGTTAAAATGATCTTGTTTTAGATTAGTGTTTATAGGTTGCTCAGCTTTGTATTTTCCACTTGTTTTTTTAATGTTATATAGTCATTGTGTGAACTTATTGTGTTGAGTAATTCATTCTTGAAGCCAAGAACGAGATGCCTCTGTTTGGGTCTTTTCTTAAACAGGAACACTACTATGATCCTTTAGGGTAATACTGGCTTCATTGCATGCAGGATCAAGACAGTTCAACATAACACCTGTGCTAGCTCCCGGTGTTATTCCAAGACTGTTCTTCAGGATGGTCCAAAAAACAGACAAGAATCTCTCTTAACTTGTCAACAGCTATTTGGTGAGGAGTGCAGGGAGGCGATATCTACAATACGACATTTCATTGATGAGAAGATGAGCGACTTTCCAGTATTGACCGAAGATGGTCGGTGAGGATGCATCATCTTCAGTCCTGGATTTGTTCACTTGTTTCCTTGCTGTATCTGGATTGGTAAGAAAATATTTAGCTTTGGAAATAGTTTTGAAAAGGAAATGACCTTCTCTGTAGTTATTAAAGGAGTTCACTGGTACAGTAGAGAAAGGAGTTGTTCAGTGATCACCATAACAACAACAGGCCGGACCAAACTGAGAAATTCAACGTTCTAATCTTTTATATCCCAAATGTATGCATAAATAACACAGCAGATCTTAATTTTTAGTATTTGAGCTTTTATCCATTTATGTCCTTTGTGTTTAAACCTGTATGAACCTTGTTTAAAGATCGACCAGGATTTCTCCATGATGTTTGGTGACGAAGTGTTCCAGAAGTTCCTGGCAATGTGGTCAATATTCTTCAAGCCAAAAATCATTGCAGACTGCAAGACTCTTAAGAATATGGGCGAGCTGCTGTCAGGAACTGAACCTGAATCTGAGGACTACAATGGTTAGTATAAACTGTTTTGTATTTTAAAAATGTTCCAGTCTTTAAAAAAATAATTAAAGAGAGATCATTTAATTATTTTATGATGTCTTTACGATGGGACAGCGACATGTCCTCAATCCTTTTGCAGCTGCATCTGCTCCCTCTAACCTCAAGAGGCCAGAAAAAAATATCCAAGATCAGTTCAGCTCAAGCAACCAGCCATCTTGTGAGCTGTCTTAAGGTATGCAAAAGTTAATATTTAAACATCAGATCTTAATTTTAAGGAGCTCTTGAGGTGTAGGTTATTCTGAGACCTGCATCTCATTTTGCTTACTCCACCTGCAAACAAGATGTGACGGTGCTAGTGATAATGTAAAGAACATGCAAAGAGTTTTATTTTCATATTTATTTTATGTCCCTTTGCTGACCTTCAGGAAGGAGCCAGTGTGAATACCTTCATTGAGAGTGCTGACACAAGACAACCATTTCTCCTCTGCATCGGTGAGCGAAAGAAGGATATCCCAAAGTTCTACGTCATTATCGACCAAAAGGCGATCCCATGTAAGGCGCACACATCAGTGGCAGCTTTTGATGAACTGTTCAAAGCTCACTATGTCTTCAGTTTCTGATATGATGAAGCTCTTTGTGATTTCTACACATTTATCCAAACCACTATATATAACATCGATGTCGGAAGAGCAATGGAGAGCCTGCGTGTTAAAGAACTTCGAGCATGATTGCTGCAGTGAGATTAACTGCCTTGAAGATGTTCATATGTTTTGAATGTAAAGCATACCTCAGAACTTGTTTGGCTCTTCGTCAACATTTAAAATTTCAACATGTTTATATCCTAGCAAAAAGTTACATTTAAAATGTGGAGAGCCAGGTCGCCTGTTATCATTTTGTACTTATAGTGGCTTCCGAAAACACCTCAGCAAGGTACATAGTCACACTATGGATCAGGAGATTGATACTAATCAGGATCTTTCCACTCAGGGAGAATATGAGGCGGAATGTTCAAATGATCGCCCAAGTTTACAAAGTTGGAGTTTACAAAGACATTAATGATGGGTCGTGTTTCCAAAACCATGCACTGTTCCCTCCCTATGGAGTTCGTCTAGTTTGGGCAGAAATTATAAGGCTTGTAATGTTCCTTTGGTGAAGGCTTAACTTTCAAAACTCACTTCTGCGTTGGCCGGTAATTGAACCCAGGGTCTCCCGTGTGGCAGGCAAGAATTCTACCACTGAACCACCAATGCTTAGTTTAAATAACTAAAGACAGAGTAAGCTGTTCAGGTAAGTATTGTGCTGCTTCAGCAATTTGGTTTCAGATTTGAAAAGGAGAATCCTAAGTCTCTTCCTTATTTCAGCAGCAGTCACACACTATATTTCCAGATACTGTATAATATTATAATATCTCCTCTCTGCTCAACACGCATGTAATACAGTCTACATACCGTAGAGCAGTGTTTTTCAACCACTGTGCCGTGGCACACTAGTGTGTCACGAGAGATCGTCAGGCGTGCCGTGAGAAATTGTCCAATTTCACTTAGTCTTAAAATTCTTATTTATTAATTATTATCTGCAAATAATAAGCCATGGTTGAGTGTCTGTGCTGTAATATAGTGACTGGCAGAGTAATGTAATATTCGTCCGGGTGGCAGCAGGTAATTGCCTCCTACCTTCTTAGAGACAAGAGAATTAGTGACGCATGCGACAGGTCGTGGTGGCAGTGATGGAGAAGTTTTTAAAAAGGAAACATGCAAACTCCGAACTGGGCCCTGGACAAGACTGTGACTCAGGTGAAGGGCCTAGTATGAGTGGTGGTAAAAAGAAAGCAAAGATGGTGAGCTCGAGGCAATACAGCGAAAGCTATCTTTCGTTAATATTTACTTTCACCAGCGATGAGATGACCCCGACTCCATTATGCTTGGTGTGTGGCGAGAAGCTGTCCAATAGCGCCATGGTGCCAAGCAACCTTAAACGCTATCTCCAAGTGAAACACCCGTCGCTTCAAAACAAGCCGATGGACTATTTTGTTTGCCTGCGTGAAAACACCGAAACAGGCAACATTAATGAGAAAAACCACAAAGGTAAATTAGAAAGCCCTCAAAGCTAGTTGCTGAACTTGTAGCTAAATGAAAAAAGTCCCACACTTCCCTTCAATTCCTGCCAGGATATCGGCTTTGTGTTCATCTAAACAGGCACAGGTTTCACACTGAGTGAGTATAAATAAATTGAGAAACTATATTGCAATTATATATACTGTATTAGGCTACAGAGTGATATTCTGTAACATTTTTGGTTGGTGGTGTGCCACAAGATTTTTCCAATGTAAAAAATGTGCCATGGCTCAAAAAAGATTGAAAAACACTGCGTTACACTACACAATTTAAGAAGCTACACTTACTTCTGCTTCCATTGTAACACTTTTCAGTTTTGGAGCAACAACAACAGCAACAACAGCAACAACAACAACAACAAAAAAGTGTTGGAACAAAATAAATCTTATTTTCCATTACAGGTTGCAGGTATTCGCGGGTGCAATGCAACACTGTTCCACACACAAATAACTCTTTTGAATGGTTAAATGACTAAAATCAGAAAGCGCCACCAGCATATCTGACAAAGATGACTCATGAACCAATTCTTTAATCACTAGCTGAAAACGACGTATTGAATTTACACAAACGTCAAATAACAAATACAACATTCTACTTTCTCATGAATATGGTATAGTGCATTGCTTAATCAGCAGTTTTTCTTAGAAAGACAAGATATTTAAATTGAATGAATTTAATGAAACCACACATCAAGCTATCTTTTCTAACAGAACATTAAATTTAGCATTAGCTCCCAGTTCCAGAAAGTTCTAGCCAGACATTCAGGGGGAAAGAATCAGAACAAAATGTAAAATAAAAAAAGTAGTGAAAGATGAAAGTGAAGGAATAAACGAGGGGTTTGTGTCTTAGTTGTTGAGTAATTAAAAACTAAAAAAAAAAGCTGTGAGATTCAGCGTTTGTCACAACGATGCCAAACGCTCTCCCGACTATTTCTTTGGGATTGTTCCCAAACTGAGAAATCAAGGTTCTTCAGTCATGCTTCCCCCACAATCAAGCTTTGGAGTTGACTCCATATTCACAACGACTATAGAGTCGACTCCAAAGCTTGATTCCTTTGAATCGACTCTATTCCCATTACCTGGTATCTACGAATTGACACCAGGTATTAGGAATCGCCTGTTAATCATGATAATGATCCTATGTACTTAATACTGTGGGTTGTTCCCCTAACCTAATTCGAGATTTGTGCTGAATCGATTCTTGGAACAGACTCACTCAGCGTTGCAATCGATTTCAGAATATTAGCAAGGGTTTGAATCGTTATCATTTCCCTTGCTTCCATTTGTAGGAAGCTTCCTTAATCATGATGTACCCAGGCTATGCAGGCAGGACCGAGCTCCGGGACAACCTGGAGGCCGCTTCAGATCCGTCTCCATGATTGTGCCCGACCACGCCGTCATCGCAGAGGTGTGCTCGGGTGCCGTCATTCATTACATTATGTAATGAACGCAATAACGGATGTATTCTGGCGTGTTACAGAACTGTTTCACGTTGTCTTTTTTGCTGTAGGTGGACTTGTGAGCTGAGGGCTTCAAGTCCAGTGAGACTCTGGCGAAGAAGATGATTCAGCTGTATAAGCTGTGCAGCAAGCAGCTTTCCCGGCAGGACCACTACGACTTCAGCATGAGAGTCGTCAACTCTGTTATCGTCATGGCCGGGTATGTCCGTCTACGAACAGGGTGAACATATTAGATTAGATTAGATTCATCCGTTGTTTTTTCTAAATTGTTAATTAAAACTATCTATAAATGTAACAGATGTCTTGCTGGAATAAATCGAGCGTGTGTGTGTGTGTTCCAGGTCTCTGATGCGAGAGAACCCACACCTGAGTGAGAACGTGGTGTTGATTAGAGCGCTACGATACTCCAACCTGCCCAAGTTACTCAAGGATGACGCAGAACTTAAAATAAAATAAATTGATAAATAGTAAAGAACGCCAAAGCTTACATATGGAGTATCAAAGGTCATTATCACAGGATCACTGGAATCAGGAGGAAATAACCCTAACCCTAGGAGGAAATTCCAGGACAAATTAGGAAATACAATTAACTGACATTTGCAAATTCTTTGCAACTAAAAAGCTGTAATTATATAACTTTTTTTAAAAGCATTTAAAGTATATAACATTAGCACCTTGTAATGTTATACCAGATGAAAAGTAAAGAATCCTGGAACATCTGAACATCCATAATCTGAAAATCTTGAGCCTAGAGTTCTTGTGTGCGTTTAACGGTATTCTGTCGGACCTCTTTCCTGGTGTGGGCGTCCCCGAGCATGACTACGGCGCGCTTTAGTCGAACATCGAGGCAGCTCTATGCGCCCGCTCCCTGCAGCCCGTCTCCAGCATGACCGCCAATGTGATCCAGCTGTATGAGACCATGCTGGTGCACCAGGGCGTCTTGCTGGTGGGCCCTACAAGAGGCGGTTAGACCACGGCGTACCGTGCCCTCGCTGACCCACTGCGCACCCTCCACGAGACAGAGGGCTGCGAGGTGAATCCCTTCTACAAGCCCATCGAGACCGACGTGCTCAACCCACAGTCAGTAAGCTTGGACGAGCTGTATGGTGAAGACGACCCTCTCACACGGGATTGGAGTGCCATCAAACCGTCCCTCGGCAGTGACACCGCCGACACGCACAAGTGGGTGGTGAGTGACGTACCTGTGGACGTGCCTGTGGATTGAGAAAATTACCCCCGTGTTGGACAACAACAAGACGCTCTGTCTGGCTAACGGTGAAAGGATCAAGCTCACACCTTCTACACACATGTTATTCGAGGTGTTACCCATCAGACACAGGTAGCACCGGTCCTAAAAACCATCACAAACAAGCACAAGCATGTCATTTCCAAGAAGATTTTTTTTTTTACATTAAACGTGTTCCTGATGGAAAGGTCACACACAAACATATCTTTAAGACTTCACTCTTTCACACGCCTATAATGAGCGATAAACGCATTCGAAGCATGTTATAAAGCCTCTGTAATGCATTACGCATAGTATTTAAATAAATATTATTATAATAACATGCACTACACTACATTATGCATTATGAATTCTTAACGTATTGTTAACACGTCTTTACTGTGAGCGGGATGATGACCAGACGCAGGCAGGCTCCCGGGTACTCATATCCGTAGACGTACTGATACAGAGCCATTCTGGCCACGCACTTATCCAGATCCACGTCCCAGTATTAGCACAGCTGCTTCTGCCACTCAAAGTTACTGCTCGAGTCCACCTACGTGAACACATACACAAAGACATGTGATATATATATGATCTCATTGTATACGAATTGGGCATTCTCGCTGACGATATAGCGTATAATGAGTGCATTCATACTGTATAAACCTGGGAACTGATTTGCATATGCACTGCTGTCAGAGCTGCAGTTATTTTTAAAAGATTTATTAACAGCTTCTGACCAATCAGATCTGACCACACCCATGATTCCCTTTGCTCTGAAGAGAAGGTGTGTAGCCATCTGTACCCTTTCATTGACGAGCTCAGTGACGATGTCTCTGGTGTGGACATCCACAGTAATGAGAGCTGTGATGATGCTCTGATGTATTTTGGGTAAGTTACCCTGAACCAGAGTGGCCAACACATTCAGCCTCTGTATAAACACACACACACGCACAGAGTAATACCCGTACATTACCACATATTACACCATACACCATTATGTCATGTAATCAGAGAAGGAAATCTGAACTACAGTTCCCAGCAGCCACTGCATCACAGTCACATGACCACCTGCACCTGGATCACATTCCTGGTAAGCACTTGTGTATTTAGCCAGTTTTCACTGCACTCTTTGTCTCACGTTTGTCCTTCTTTACCTTTGTCCCTGGTGTTGTGTTTTTCTCTTTGGTTTATGTTTAGTCTTTGCCACAGTGATTTGCCCCAATGTCAGTGTCTTTTGTATTTTGTTTAGTTCTTTGTTAAACTTGAAAAATCTGCACTTGCATCCATCTCAACCTCCATATCGTGACACAAAAATATAAATATAATATAATATTATATATAAAATGTGTGTGGGAGTATATATTAATAGAGAGAAAGGCATTTCTTCTCAGGGGGGAGGGGAGTAATCAATAGGAAGAAGGATCTGAGAGGGAACATGGACAAAATTAATGGAACTTTTTCCTGGTTCGGCCCTAAATTTGGGCCAGATTAAATTTCATCTGTACAAGTTGGACAATAGGGATGGGGAACATAGATCCAGTACCCTTAAACCCAATTAGAACTTCTATTCCAACCATTAAAACCATTTTTTATCTTGAAATCTAGGGGCTTACCCAAACAATAAACTCTAATCACCTAATTTTTAACCAATAAAAACTCCTTTTTCCAATGTTGAAACTTAGGGGCCAACCCTAACCCTGAACTTAACCATCAGAAACAAATATGTTCTCTAAACTGATCCTCCAACCCCCAATAGTTAACCTCACCTAAAACGTCTTACATTTAGACAGATTTTCTTTTAAAGTCTTTAATTTATTTATTCATTTTCATATGGTTCATTTTCATGTGATTCATTTACGTTGATTCATTTACATGTGATTCATTTTCATGAGATTCATGAAAATTCATTTTTTTTTAAAGTGGAAGAATTCGTTTTTAACACAATATATAGATTAAAAAATTATATAATTTCTTTTCCATTTTTTTTATACAACTGATATTTTCTCATAGAATGTTAAATACATATAGAGAAATATATACAGAATGAAGGACAAGGTTTTGTGCCTGTGCCACCTCCCACACCAATGAGTGTTGGGTTGAGTCATCCCCTAACCTAACCCTGCCTGAGCCTTTTTATTAAAGGTGTTTAATTTAGTTTGATGTGGTTTAGTTTGTTAGAATGTGAATTTATCCGTTATATGTAGGCTACCTAACTGCGTAGTTAACTAACGTTAGTCAGCTGACAAGAAAAATATCAGACTTTTTCCTCATCCCCTGCCTGTCCAAACCCTGCCTCCTCTACATCAGATGCCAACGATGTTGAGACCAACTCGACCAGTGAAAGTTCTCAAATGACATTTGAGTCATCCCAGCCCGTTTCAATCGGTGTGCAATCTTTTACAGATGATGACAGCCAAGCGCAGCGAGTTGAGTCTTCTCCCGTCTCTGCGGCTCTCATCCCGACAAGACAGTTTAAATCAGCTTGGCTACAAGAGTTCGCCTGGTTACGTTATGACAAAGGGAAAATGTACTGCACATTTTGCGCTAAAGCAGGACAAGATATTGCTGGTAAAACAGAGTTCATTACCAGTTCGAGTCATTTTAAAAAAGAAACCGTAAAGAAGCATGGAGACAGTACAAAACATGAGACCGCCAGGGATTGTGTCATTGCTAGGTCTGCCCCTCGTGCCACCCCAATCGTGAAAGCAGTGCAACGTGCTAGTGATAAAGTCACTGAAAAAGAGATGAGGTAATTGAAAATAAAATTCAATGCAGCCTACATGACTCTGAGCCTGAATAAGCAGGAAATGAATAAAAAAGTGAAAAAAAGAAACAAATGACTGCACATTTAAGTATTTACGGTAATATGATTCAAGATGGGGGCATCACTGCCACTGTTGGGCCCTTGAGCAAGGCCCTTAACCCTCTCTACTCCAGGGGCGCTGTATCATGGCTGACCCTGTGCTCTGACCCCAACTTCCTAACAACCTGGGATATGCAAAGAAAAGAATTTCACTGTGTTGTAATGCATATGTGATCAATAAAGACTCATTATTATTATTATTATTATTATTATATGACGTACTGAACATTGCACATATTGTGTATGTAAATAATACATTGTGTAAACTATGGGAGGCAGAGTAAACAAAGGCAGACAGTACAGAAGGGAAAGAAAAGGCAGTGTGAGGTAGCCATTTAACAATGATATCATCATATGTCATATGACATCACTATTTTGGCTCCTGAAAATTTGATTTGGCACATAAATATTTGCGGTTTAGGAACCAATGGCTCCAAGATTTTGTTTTTTGCCTGGAGCCCTGGAATATGTTTAATAAAATAAATAAATGAATTTTTTTAATGAGATCCATAGAGGAAAGGAGCTCTACTAAACCTCAAACAACAACGATGACCAAACGCTGAAAGGAGTAAGTACAATCCTTTTCTACGTAAAGTCTACAAAGAGTGTGCACACTGAAAACAAAGAAGAGAAAAGGATATATACAACTTTGCAAAGAAAGTTTTCCTGTTCTCCTGTTGGGATGTTCTTCCTCCATTTTATGCCAGTAGCTCACCCAGACCTCAAAATTGCAGTCCTGTGAAGAAAGACAAGGCGTATTTTATGCACATGTTCCAAGATGTCCATCAAAGGAATGATTCCTTAATTCATCCACCAGATGGCATCACTTCTACATTTTTCCCTATACGTACACAGGTATGTGTTTTGTTTCTGATTTGGTGTTGTGTTGATTGAATAATTTCCTTGACTGTTTCTCCTTTCTGAATTCTATTTCATCTTAAAGGATTTTCTGCCCCTATTCATTCTTCCCCTTTGCACAGGCTGTTCCATCTTTCTTCCTTTTTAAAGTGAACTTACTTTTACAATATGTCTGTAGTATTGCACAACAGATTTGAAGTCTTCGCTGACTCTGGACCAATAAGGGAACCTGCAAATGTAAGTGAAAACCAAATTCAAGGTGTCTCAAATCAAAAACTGCTGTAGATTTAACACTGACAAAATATTTCAAATTTTTACAGGCTCTACATCATTCAGAAATTCTGGCGGCCACAACACCGGCTAATCCTTATCCACCAAGTGTGTTCAGACAGGTCACAAAATTCACATCTTTCATTAAACCTTCTCCAAACCAGTCAACACTGGAAAAGGTCAAACAAAACACAGCACAGTGGATGGACAATAATATAGAGATCTTAAAAGAACACTACGATGAAGTAATAGCAACCATTTTGTCTGAAATAAGGGAATTGGACATTCAGGTTTTCAACAGCGCAGTAACCTGGAGCAAAACAAGATATAGAAAGAAATTCACAGCGAGTTCAGCACAGACCCTGAAATCAATGTTAACAGAAATGCAAAAAAAGTCACTCACCCCATTGGCTGAATCCTTCAATGACCCTGAATCGTTTCCACCTCTTAAACCGAGTACGCAACCTGTTATGGGTTCCTATGCGGGGACCGTAAGGGAAAATAGGGGGTTCGGTAGAGAGGGGAAAGCCAGACTTTCATTAACCCCAACACAGGCTGGCCCTAAAGGAAAAAGGGGAGAAAGGAACTTAAAACAACATGCAGAACAAACAGTAGAAGTGCCTATGGTCACAGATTTAACTAAGGAACTACAAATAATAATGGAAGAGAAACCAGTTAGTTTACCATCAACCTCTACTGAGGGAGGACCTGGAGAGCAGGAAACAAACCAAGCAGCTTGAACCATACAGCAATGTAGTGTGTTAGGAAAGTGGTTTCCACAGTATGAAGACCTGCTGGAGGAACTTGCAATCAGAGATGTTCCATCACATCTGTGGAATTGTGATGTATTTGGCCTACAAGATCAGTTTTACTCTACTCGTGTGGTTGGGGAGGTGGGTAAACCCTGTGTAGAGGTTACTGCTGGGGAGAAAGGAGAGACCATGACAGTCCTTCAGCATTCAATGTAGCGGGAACATTTAGGGTGTGCTGCTGTCAGTGCAACTCATTGTACCACGAGAGCTGTGGAGAAGATGTGCTTTCTATTAAATATATTTACGGTGTTGCTGCTATGGCACACTGAACACAATATTATCAATTTACTGTTAAAATTAAAATGGTTTCAGTCGAAATTACCTGTTATCTTTTTATATTGGTCCATGTTAACTGAACAGCCGGCCCAATTTGCCTGAACATTGTGTTGTGGCTCAGGAGTGTTCCTGCCGATACTCTAACCCTCATAATTTTAAAACAATTATACTTTTTCATATTTTTAAAAGAAATTTATATTGAAGAGGCCCATGCTAATTTATAAAAATATCATTAGAGATCATGATTTTATGAGATGATGAGACATGATAGCTTATTTGATGGCATTATAAATCATTTTCCAAAAAGTGGTCCATGTTAGCTGACTTCACCCTAGCCATATGGAAAAGTACCTCATGTACACAGTTAACTATGGTGGTGGATCTTTAATGTTTTGGGGCTGTTTTTCTGCCAGAGGACCTGGACATATTGTTAGGATACATGGCATCATGGACTATCAAATATCAACAGATATTAAATAAAAACCTGACTGCCTCTGCCAGAAAGATTAAAATGTGCCGTGGTTGGATCTTCCAGCAGGACAGTGATCCAAAACATACATCAAAATCAACACACAATTGGTTTACTGACCACAAAATCAAGGTCCTGCCATGACCATCCGATGTGTTGATTCTTTCAAGTCATTTAACACTAATGAGCAGTATTAAAAATATTAACATGGATATCTGAGTCTGATAATAAAATTAACTTCTACTTACAGTCAAATTGTGTAGTGTTTAGGACATTTAACACCCTTCTGTCCAAAAGAAACCAAAAGGGGGTACAAACTTTTACACTCAACTGTATTTTGGTTGAAATTGCACTAATAGAACAACTGAATTATACTGTACTGTATTATAAAAAAACATAGGATCTAATTTACTGTCACTATATACACTTTAAATACACTTTACCTGGCTGCTATCACTATAACTGCTATGATCATATTTGGTATAAGCTAATTTGCTGAATACTCAGTCATAGCATGTTATGTTTACATTTATACCATTTTTCCATTATTGCACTACCTGTTTTATGTTAAAGATCTAACAGACCTGTGCGGACACATTTTTATTAATTATCTGTTAAAAAAAAAAACATTCTTAGATTTCAGTGTTTGTTTCTGCTCACATAGTCCTATTGAAGACAGCATACCACCATCTAACATAACGCATGGTTATATCTAGAGATATAGAGATAGCTCTTTAACATTTTACACTGGGTCAAAAAAAAGTCAAATCATTTATATTTATATATTTGCACTAGAGCTGCAACAACTAATCAATAAAATGGATAACAATCGATGATGAAAATTGTTGTAATGAATCTCATTATGGATTAGATGGTCTGCATTACGTTACTTCTGTTCAGAAAATATGCTTCGGAGAGTAAATACTAAAGTTCTGTCCCAAATGAAGTACTGTACACTTACACTATGCACTATATACTCTACTGTCTGTATACTCTACTGTGTGGATTTTAGAAAGGTAATATCATCTGAAATGTATCACTAGCGATTTTTTTACTAACCGGTAGTATAAGTCACGATGACGCATGACGTCATATGCACGCTAGCATTAGCAGACACTCAGAGTCACCGACACTGACTTTCTCCAGTTTACTCTCTGTCAGCGTTACCTATTATTCCCAGCATGACGTCAGTCTCCATCAGATGGAGGAGAAATCATCACTTGACTGAGTAAGAAAATGAGAAATGCAGGGAGCATTTTATATTAAACACCGCGGAGCACAAAGTTATGTTTATATCCACTGTGCGTAAGGGGCAGGGGAAACTGGTGCACACTGCTTAAAAGGTTTAGTTTAATTTAAGTTTATTGTCATTATATGCTGTATCTGCGCACTTGCAGTGTAAATTCTGTTGTTCATTATAATGGAAGTGATGTGTTAGTAACGAGGCCGCGTTGCGGTCATGCGCGGTGTAGACGCGCTGATACAGAGTGTAGCGCGAGTAAGATCTGTAATGTCTAATTCAAACACAAAATTTTATATTATTTATTTTATAGTATTTATGCATTATTTTCATGGCTGCACAAAAAGCACTGAATTAAACTACAGTCCTAATTAATAATATATATTCTGGTGCGTGTGTGTGTGTGTGTGTGTGTGTGTGTGTGTGTGTGTGTGTGTGTGTGTTTGAATTGGGTTCTTTTCTGTTTTGGGCAAACACTTGTGTAAACTTTTAGTCTGAAGTAACACTCAGTTTGTGGATTTTATTTCAAATAAGAAGAAATGGTACTGAAAGTTTGCCCCGACCCATCCTATTAATCGAAAAAAATAATCGGCCAACTAATCGATTATGAAAATAATGGTTAGTTGCAGCCCTAATAATTATTAATGAATGAATCATCCCCACTCCTTCCTCCAAGTGGATTTACCATATATTGTGTATGAGTATGGTTCATGTAGACCAGTTTACCTCACAGCTCCATGTTCCCTGATTCGATCCTGAGCTCAGGATACTGTTTATGTGGAACTGCAGTTTCTCCCTGCATCTGTGCAGGATTCCTCCAGGTTTTCTCCCACCACACAGACCTACTGGTTGGTGAATCTCCTATGCTATCTTGCCCCAGGGCGTGAATGAGTCTGTGATTCTGTGTGTGTGTGTGTGTGTCCGTGGTCTCCTGTGATGGACTGATGTAAGATATATTCTTGCCTCTTGCCCATTAATCCTGGATAAACTCTGGATCCTCCTCGACCCTGAGCAGGATGAAGTGGTTACTGATGATAAATAAATGAGCAAAGTTGAAAATTGCATCTGCTTTTTACTTGTATCTACTCTATGGGTCAATATCGTACACTCATATAATTGTCAGATTATTAGAAATCCATGGCTTCAATATGTGAAGGGGAAAATATTGTTAACATAAAATGATATCTAATTCCTTTAATGCAAATAGGTTGAGTACAAAGCCACCTACTAAGCCACTGCAGTGGAACTGCATGAATGAAGTAACAACTTCATTCATGTCATGTTCTGTGAAGGGATTACTACACACCTTTGTAAGATATATTCAGTTTCTTGTCTATTTCTGACATGGAACAGCCTTCATTTTTCAAAACAACAATAGACTGATGAGTTTCTGAAGAAAGCTCTTTCTTTCTGGCCATTTTGTGACTGTAATCAAACCCACAAATGCTGTTGCTCCAGGTTCTCAAGTAGCCCAAAGAAGGCCAGTTTGTAAGGCTTTCTTAAACAGCACAACGGTTTTCAGCTGTGCTAACATCATTGCACAAGGGTTTTCTAATGATGAATGAACTTTTTACCATGATAATGTCAGATTAGCAACACAATGTGCCACAGGAACACAGGAGTTGCTGGTTGGTGAAAATGCCTACGTAGATATTCCCTTTAAAATCCAGCTATAATAATGACTGTATTTCTGATCAATGCTATTTTAAAAATTGTGATTTTCATTCAAAATTCATTCAATTTCTGAGTGACTCCAAACTTTTGAACTGTAGTGTTGCTAAAGTCATAAAGTTAATAGTAATTCTCTCATGGTGGTGTTCTAGTTATAATATCAGTACAAGCCACTGTATAAGGTGTGCTACTGTAACAAAAGAGGCAGAACATTAGTTTGGTTTGGAAATTACCAGAGGGTTTGATCATTCTAGACAGCATGGCTCAGGTTAATTGTCAGTCATAAAATACAATAAGTGGAGAGAGGAAAAGTAAAAGGATATAATGGCTGCATGGTTAAATGATGCATTGATGGATTTTCTGTGCATTACAGTGTGTGTTTTTATGAAGCATTGTAAGAAGCAGTGGAATAAGGTGGACTGAGAAATATAGAACATTACTTAATAGGTCTAATACTGAATATGCAGAGAGTTTTATTTAGTGTACATACATTTTAAGATTTCATGCTGGTTTTGTTTTCTCATTTTTTACTTTTTTTATTCTATGGTATGCAGGTATGGCAAGAAATAAATTATAAATGCCACTTACCTTTTAATGATGTTTTCTAACTCTCTCTCTCTCTCTCTCTGTGTGTGTGTGTGTGTGTGTGTGTGTGTGTGTGTGTGTGTGTGTGTGTGTGTGTGTGTGTGTGTGTGTTTTAACATAATCTGTTTACAGTGAATTCTATAAAAGATTGGGTATGAATGTGGATTTAAAAATAAACAGCTTTAATCTCTATGGTTACATGAACACAGTACACTAAGTAAAAATCTCTGCATACGGGTGGACTGAAAATTAGGAGATGGGAAGCAGGCTCAAAATCACTTCTTTATTTTCCTTCACTATTTCTGTCCCTTTTCAGGAATTTTATTTCACTATGCACATATCTAGACACATGGGTCTCCTGTGTCTGTTCTCTCTCCCCCTTTTATCCTGCTCATTGAAACATAGAACATCTGTTACAAAATCCTGCACAGGTGTACATCCTTACCACTCACCTTTCCCCGGCTCTGCCCTCCATTCACAAACTGGTGTTCAACCAAACCCCACCTCCACAAATAAGTAGTAGGCAACTTCTATATTTCCCAGTCTACCTCACTTCCCTGCTTATTATGATATTTCATAAAAACACCATTTAATACAGATAAAATCCATCAGTCCATCATTTAACCACCAACCCATCATTTAACCATAGGTGTGAGGTGTTTCATGCATCTCTTCCTGTAAATCCCTTCACTTTTCCTTTCTTCACTTACTGTATTTCCAGTCTTTCCCAATTAACCTGAACCATGTTGTCTAGAATTACCAAACCATGTCTGAAAATGATACAACTATAAACATATGTACATGACAGATTATTAACCCTTATGCTTAATGTTTACAGTAATTACATACACTTTGTTAGTGTTTAGTGGTATTGCCTGTGCATTGATTGAACTTGGGGTAGCCTTCCACAAGCTTCTCATGATTTGCTGTAATTTGTGCTCATTCCTCCGGACAGAACTGTTTTGAGGGCCTCATTGCTCAGACGTGCTTTTTCACTTCAGTCCACAAATTTTCTTTGGGAGTCAGGTCAGGGTGTTGATGGATGATGGCCACTCGAGTAGATTTACTTTGTTGTCTTTAAGCCATTTTGTTACAACTTTGGAGGTATGCTTAGGAGCATTGCCTTGCTTTACATTTTATTTTTCCCCAATAACCTGTGTTCAATTTCCCTTACTCGCCCTACTAGGCCAAAACCAGTGTGCACTTGCAGCATGAGGAGACGAGTGTGTAGTAGGGTGTTGTTTTTTTAAACTACTATATTTTCTATAGTTGCTATCTAAAATGACCTTTAATACAGAGGATGTGGACGATGGGGAGGTGCAATACCAGTACCCTGATACTAACATAACATAGAGGTGCTCTTTTTTTTTTGGTGTACAGACAATGCTAATGTTTCCTCTTCGTTACTTGACAAAGTTATTATTTTAGCTGTCGAACACAGTATATTGGAGTTGGAATGAAAGAATGAATATGGATATTATTTTATTTCCAATCCAATATACTGTGGTAAAAATATATATTTTTAAAAACAATAACTTTGCCAATTTCCAAATATTTATGAACCTGACTGTATCTGCTGGGTCTGCAAAAATAATGTAATTAATAAAATAAAAATAAAATAAAAAAACAGCTTGGATGGTCATTGTGCATGTTTTTTCTAGTCCAGCCAACTTTTCTGATTTTTATGGAATTAATGAATGAATTTTTATTATTAATATTTTCATGTTTTTTTTCATACATCTTGCAATGTGCTTTTGGACACATTATTGATGGAACCTGGAGCCACTGGGTGTTTCGGGTCTTTAATCCTAAGACTCCCTGGACCTGGACTGTGTCCAAATTGCTGATCACCCTCCAGAGCCTTCTTGAAGCTCTCTCAGCAGCCTCTGTGGTGTTCCTGATAGTTCTTTTCATTTGTTGTCCTGTGATGTTAAGATGCTTTAAGGTGTGGTAGAGAGACAGGCTGGAAAAGCCTCTCCAGCACACAACGGGATCCTAATAATAATAATAATAATAATAATAATAATAATAACAACAATAACAACAACTATCATATGCATGGAGTTTGCATGCTCTCCCCATGCTTCGGGGGTTTCCTTCAGGTGATCTGGTTTCCTCCCCAATTCAAAGATGTGTTGTAGGATGATTGGCATTTCCAAATGATCCGTAGTGTGTGAATGTGTGTGAGTGTGTGTGCAATTGTGCCCTGCAACAGGTTGGCACCCTATCCAGGGCTGTCCCCTGTCTTGTGCCCCAAGTCCCCTGGGATAGGCTCCACGCTCCCCCACGACCCTGTGTAGGATACGCGTTACAGAAAATGGATGGCTGGATGGATGGATGTCCCAAATCAATGTCACTGCTACAGCAAAACCATAGAACTTTGGGGAAATTAAACTTATGGCAGAAAATTCTACTGAGCTTCGTGCCACTGCAACATTATTTTTTAAAAACTTATGGCTCAATACTAAACCTACCAAAAGTTTCTCACTCCCATTTTCTGTCTGCCAGATCATTTAATAAATAGGCTAAAAATCTACAACAGAAATAGAAAGCAAAGTTAAAACCAACAATTTCTTTTCAAAGGTTATATAAACATCTCAAAATATACTGTACCTCTGTTAAACATTTCACAATAATCAGTAGGAATAAGTGGAACTAAATCTTATACAAACTGTACATGAACATGGTCAGAAAGATTCCAACAGGAATTTGAAATGTGAACCTTCGATTAAAACTGGAGTACGTGAGTGAGGGGTGTGCTGCTGTTAAGGTATAAAGTTAGCATGTTTCCATAACTCCATGCCTGACTAGCACCCCAGCCTCGGTGCATTTTGTCGATGCAGCCACCTCTTTCTCACACTGAGTGACGAACTGTTTGTTGAGGTAAAGGCTTTTCCAGCTTTCAATGACATGGTGCTGCTGCACTCTGCTGCCTTTAACTGCACCAGTCATGGTATCCTGGGGAATGATCATCACACTTCCCGGAAGCTCCATGAGGGATATGTGCCTGCCTGTACTCGTGGGAAAGAATGTTGTGTTGAGTAAGGTGTTTACTGTGGAGAACACATTACAGAACATGTTTTAAAACAACACATTTTGGATGTCAGCTTTAGACCTCATTACTCTGAAATTCCACGAAATGCAAAAGTAGCAAGATTCAATATCAGTCCTTACAGGATTTCCAGTTTTTTTCTGATTTTTGCAGCCATAAATGCGTGATCTCTGGCTTTTTTCATAATGTGTGATGCAACTTACAAAGTTTATTGTTTTACTTTTTTTGTGGAAAACTACTTGAATTGGTGAAATTTGTAATTGCATGAAATAGTTTTGCACGGTCTTTCAAAGTGATGTTTGTTGGGAATCAGAATCAGATTTATTGTCAAGTACAGTGGGTTTACATGTACAAGGAATTTGTCTTGGTGTACTTGTGCTTAACAATAACAGTACATACAAGAAAAAATATAATATTAATAAGAAAGAGTTAGGAAGTTATGTTTTGGAAGGTTTAGGAAAATAAAAATAAAGACATTAACTGTACATTAGTACAGTATGTGTTGTACACAGCAGTCTGACATGTGTGTGTGTTAATGTAACGCATATGAAACAACAATGTGGGGTTGTTCATTAATGTGATGTGTAAATGTCCATGGAGGCGGATAAGAGACCTCAGTGTTGTTAATGAGGCCACTTATCGATGGGAAGAAACTGTTTTTGTGGCGTGAGGTTTTTGGACTTGATGGACCGCAGCCTCCTCCCAGAGGGGAGTGCCTGGAAAAGTTTGTGTCCAGCGTGAGAGGGGTCAGCCATAATCGTGACTGCCCACTTCAGGGTCCTGTACAGGTAATGAAGGGGTGGCAGATTGCAGCCAATCACCTTCTCAGCAGAGCAAATGACATGCTGCAGTCTGTCCTTGTCCTTGGCAGTGGCAGCAGTGTACTAGATGACCTCAACAGGAGGTGAGTATGGACTCACCATACTCATGATGGAGGTGTAGAAGTGCACCATAATTGTCTTTGGTAGGTTGAACTTCAGCTGCCACAGGTAGTACACCCTCTGATTTTTTAAATCAGAGGCCTGATGTTCAGCTCCCACTTGAGCATGTTTGCCATGCACCTTGAGGGTTGTGGGTTTGAATATCACCTCCGCTTGTATGTCCTCCCCATGCTTTGAGGGTTTACTCCCATGTTGTAGTGTAGGCTGATTGGCATTCCCAAATATTCCGTTGTGTATGTATGATTGTGCCCTGCACTGGGTTGCCCCTCATCCAGGGTGTCCTATGCCCCAAGTTCCCTGGGATAGTCTGCAGTCTCCTTGTGACCCTGTGTAGGATAAGTGGCACAGAAAATGGATGGATGGAATCTAATCTTACAACCTGAAGAAAAATTTAATGAGTCCAACATAACTGAAAGACAATACACAATCACTGACAGACAATGCCTCCCTCTATTGGTTAATAACAGTAACATACAAAAATCTTGGTTGTTAAGTTTACATTGAGGTTTTTTGTTTGTTTGTTTGTAAGTGATTTTCAGTAAAGTCTAAAATTCACAAGTGTTCTGTATTCTTTAATACACCTCACACAACACTTTAGCTTGTTGACAAGTTATTGACAAATATTCCAGTATTTCACAAAACTGTAGTCTATTATTTTCATTGTCAAACAGGTTCTTTTTTGTTTTTTAGAGCAGGACACATCCATCCATCCATCCATCCATCCATCCATCCATCCATTTTTCCTACACAGAGTCAAGACTCTCAAGGGACTCAGGGCACAAGGTGGGGGGACACCCAGAACAGGGTGCCAACCCATCGCAGGGCACAATTGCACACACGGCAATTTTTTAGAGATGCCAATCAGCCTACAACGCAAGGGCCCCAAAAAGCTGCATAAACTAATAGTTAAGAACGTTTTATTTTTACTTTTGGCTAATTAATTATGTTTTTTCTAAAAATGCCATCAGGATGCTTACTTCATGAGTGGCGTGTTGTGGACCGGGTGTGGTGGTCCGCTCAGGGCCAGAAAGTCCAGGGCCACTTTTAGGCCCCGCACACGCCTGATTATTGCTGTTAATGCTAAATAACAAGCTGAAATTTTAAATATTGATGTTAAAACACTGAAATGAGGGCCCCATCCCTATATTTTGTCTAGGGTCACAAAATCACTAAATCCGTCCCTGTGCTAACCACTACACCACCACATAGGACACAAGTTTTATTTTATACATTTAAAAAATATATCTTTTATTTAAAAAATATTTTTTTTTTGTATGAGTTGCATTTTAAAGCCATAATATTTGTGATTTTATGTGAAACTATTATAAACAGGTGTCACTCAAGTGAATTAAATGATGTAGATAATGACTGAATCCTACTATATGGACGATGCGTGAGTGCACAGCTGCTGCACCTCCCTGTGAAGGAACAGGGCACTGTCACAAGGAGGTCAGACTTTGAACAACTTTCTATTCCACGCACATATTAACCATTACCCTTTAAAGTGTTGAAGAGCTTAAATCTACGTGTGTGTGTGTGTGTGTGTGTGTGTGTGTGTGTGTGTGTGTGTGTGTGTGTGTGTGTGTGTGTGTGTGTGTGTGTGTGTGTGTGTGTGTGTGTGTGTGTGTGTGTGTGTGTGTTTCAGACTGTGTGGGACAAAGACAAAGCAGAGAGAAAAAGGAAACTGAACTGTGCTGGAAAAAGACCATGGCTCAAACATTAGAGAGCCAGAGTCATTTTATCAATAAGTACATAGATCTGCTCACGCAGGATTCAGAGGATCTGGACGCCTCAGCCTCTACATCAGCAGAGCATAGGTACCTAAGCATGCTCGTAGTGACGCAGTGTTCTTAATAAGTCAACTTGTATTGTATTCTCAATATCCAGTCAGTACATTTATGTCAGTAAATGTATGCATCAACACTTCCTTGACTTTGCTGAGCAGTTGTCTGTTCTTTGTCCTAAAAGTTCTTGCATATAATGGTGGTCTTCACATAACATAAGTAAATTCCCATCCTTTAACTCTTTATCTTGCATATTCATTTATAGCATTTTCTGTTGGGGTAAATGAGTAGAGAGGATCCTAGGCCATTTTTAGCAATTTCCTGGTGATTAAAAAAAGATGAACCCATTTATTCAACACTGATTATTTTAACAAATTCAGAGGTACCTTAACATAAAATTAAGATTATAGTGTACTTGTAACCATCCGTCTCTGCTTGGTACAGCCCCAGTTCATGTGACAGTGCTCTGGTGTCTGGCAGAGATGAGGAGTTGGGCAAAATGTTACTTCTAGACAGCCTTCTACTTAATCCCAAATAAAAAGTTTTGCTGATTTCAAATGTTTGTGGATATAGGCAATAGAATCAGCAGCTAACAGTAAATAGTTTGTCTAGAAAATAATATGATCTCTATATGGGCAATCACAATAAATTAGCTAATACTAATCAATCACTCTGGATGTTTTGTGACTGAAAAGTCAAAAACCTAATCTGTGATGTACAGGAAAGTCTTCATGGATGTGTGGTGATCGATAAGATGTAGATCCAAATTGGATGTGTTTGGCTTAAATATGTGATCTGCAGATATTTATTTATTTTTTGACCCAATACAGTGAGCTGATCATCGACACAAAGCATGAAACAAGGCTTGCTATGTGCACTTGACTATTTTTCACTGTCTTAGATCAAGCCAGTGTTACTTGCGTAGTCTGTAAACTTATTGCGCCTCATGGGGAAGCAAAGAACGTTAACCTGATCTGACCTTAGGAGTAAGTGCAGTGAGTATCAAAAGCTAAAGAAATCAGGTGATGGAACTTCTTACGCTTGGTAATCAGCAATGCTCGGTTGTTTAGGACGTCAGATTCTGCCGTGTGCTGTGCGCTTCCCAATCAAAAATACTTTTCATATGTTCCCGTTCTTCAATGGAGGGGAGTGCTGTCCAACAGTTTACACTCCTGAAGAATGTTACCTCGGAGAGCTTTACAAGCAGTATATGGTGTTCCCACGTCAATCCTACATCCATGTCAAGCTTAACAGCTCAGTGGATCAGTTTGCTTGTCACTGCTTAATAGATCTGACCAGTTCGGTCATTTCTGTGATTGCATGGTACATATAAAGCTCATGAAAATTTGACAGGTTGTCAAATAATGGTCTCTTAATCTTCGAGTTATTTTCTCTTACAGATACTTTGAGACACTCCAGAGTCAGGATGCGCAGTGGCTGCATGAGCAAACCAGTTACGATGTAGAGAATGGGGAGTACTTGTGTCCACTCTGTAAGTGTCGCAGTAACACCGTCATTCCTCTCCTGCCCCTCACTGAGACCACCTGCAGGTACTCGCATACAAACTTGTGCTTGTGATTATTCTAAGTGGAGTTGCTCTGAATCCGGACCGCTTAATATTTTAACCATTGCATTGGCGAATTAGTTGTAGTGGCTCTGTAACCAATGCAAACTTGCCTATGAAATGCCATGGAAGGGTACAGAATGACACTGTAACAGTGCATACCCCATTCCATTATTCCTCTTATTTATTTATATAATTTATAACAAGGGAATTGATATCATCTTTAGCTGAATTGCATGTCTTGCCATGTTGAGATCAGAGTATAGAATTTCTGCTTATGTAAGATGGCTAATCCACTGCTGTTGCATGATATTTAGTCACACTGACTCAGTTTATTACAGTAAATTTGCCAGCTGTCCCATTGAGGTTGACATTTTCTCTGGTTAAATAGTAAAATGCATGCATGTTTGTAGTTACAGCAATAGTGAGCAGCCAGGTCTGGCTCATTGGCTGAATACAACGTATACAAGCAGATCAGAGCCGTGCACTCTGCTCATAAGAGAGCCAAGCCAACAAGTGAGTCTCATCATATATAGTGCGTGTGCTTCTTATTTGTGTGTGTATGCGTGCACATGCAGTCATATTGTGGTGTTTGTCTTTTAGATGCTGGTGAGACAGAGACTGTGGAGGACTCTCCTCCTCCTGAGAGTTTCAGACTGGACCATAAAACGCAAGATGATGGAGGCCGAGCAGATAACAGACAGTTTAACTCTTGGGTCTCAGACTCGCGGCCCGGACAATTTCAGGAGACGTGGGAAACGGAATATTTTTTTGTAGCACACAGGGGCATTACGACGTGTCTAATATGCACAGATAAAGTTGCGGTGCACAAGGAGTATAACATCAGACGTCCTTACTCAACAAGACATGCTGAGGAGTATCTAAAATACCAGGGAGATGAGCGAGAGGACCGGGTCACCAAACTTAAAACATGTCTACTGAGGCAACAAGATTTTTTCAAGAAAGCAAGCAAAGAGAGTGATGCAGCAGTCGAAGCTAGCTACGTGGTGAGTGAGATGATTGCTAAGGCAGGAAAGCCATTCAAAGACGGCGAGTTCATCAAACAGTGCATGTTACAGGCTGCAAGTATAGTCTGTCTGGAAAAGAAAGGTCAGTTTAGCAACATCAACCTTTCAGCCAACATAGTGGCAGAGCTAATTTCTGACCTGTCGGATAACATTTACGATCAACTGCGTGAGAAAGCTAGACATTTCCATTCATACTCAGTCGCTCTTGATGAGAGCACAGACGTCACTGACACTGCGCAGCTCGCATTATATGTCCGTGGTGTTGATGACAATTTTGAAGTGATGGAGGATTTGCTCACAATAATTCCAATGCATGGCCAGACCACCGGTCAGGACATATTCCACCAGCTGTGTGATGCCATTGTGGATGCTGGCTTACTATGGAAGAGTTTTGCTGGAATAACAACCGACGGAGCGCCATCAATGACAGGGAGGAGAAATGGACTGGTGGCACTTGTTCAAAGAAAACTGGAAGAGGAGGGTGTAGAAGAGGCCATTGCTTTGCACTGCATTATCCATCAGCAGGCCCTTTGCAGCAAATGCCTTAAGTTTGACAATGTGATGTCTGACGTTGTGAAATGCATCAACCATATCAGATCCAGGGGCTTAAAGCACCGGCAGTTCCGCACCTTTTTGGAGGAAATAGAGTCAGCATATGAGGATGTGCTCTACTTCACCGAGGTACGTTGGCTTAGCAGGGGGGACGTCTTGAAGAGGTTTTTTGAGTTGAGAGCAGAAGTGAAAGCCTTCATGGATAAGGATGGGATGGCTGTTCCTGTACTAAGTGATCCCAAATGGCTAATGGACTTAGCTTTTCTTGTTGACATCACACAGGAGCTGAATGTACTGAGCAAGAAGTTACAAGGCCAGGGCCAGCTTGTCATTCTCCACAAAACTTGTGTTATGGAAAGCCCAGCTTTCTCAGACAAACCTCTGCCATTTCCCAGCATGCAAGGCGCTCATGGATTCAGGCACACCATTCAGTGGTGAGAAGTATGCTAATACCATTCTAAAGCTACAGGAAGAATTTGATCACAGGCTTGCAGCCTTCAAGACAGACAGAGCCACGTTTCAATTTTTTGCTGACCCCTTCTCCTTCGATGTGGAAGATGCCCCCCCCTGTGGTTCAGTTGGAGCTAATTGACCTGCAGTGCAGTTCTGAACTCAAAGCCAAGTTCAGGGAGGTGAGTGGAAAAACAGACAAGCTTGGACAATTTATGAGAGAATTGCCCCCCACGTTCCCTGAGCGTTCCAAGATGTTCAAGCGAATCATGTGCCTTTTTGGGAGCACCTATCTGTGCGAAAAGCTCTTCTCCACTATGAACTTTAATAAATCTTAGTTCAAGTCCAGACTTACAGATGAGCATCTTCGAGCCATACTGAGGGTCTCAGTTGCTTCCTCCCTCAAGCCAAATGTGCCTCAGCTGTGTAAGAGGAAGCGCTGCCAAGTCTCTGGCAGCAAGGAGTAGGAGGAAGTAAGAGAAACCTATGTTCTGAAGAACCGTTCATGTTCTGCATGTTCTGAATAGTTATTACTAAAGATTAAGAAGATTGGATCAGTTGTACTGTTTTTGGAATACTTGAAATCCTTTTTTTGTGGAATTCTTGTGTGAGGCTGGGCCGCATCATACTCTACCTCCAGCGGCTCCCAGGTAAATTGAGTTTGAGATCCCTGGTTTAACCGGTGAGTGAAAAAGAAGAGCGTCAGATTATAACACAACTCTTAGTCATATACACGTGCTATTTACACACACACACACACACACACACACACACACACACACCATATATACATCAGAATATATTCACTGGACATTATTAAAGTATACTGAGGTGGGGGTCAGAGTTCTGGCTGCTGTGTTAATGCACCCCTGAGCTGAGAGGTGTGTGTCATTGAGCTAATGTGTGTTTGTGTCTGGTTTATTTGCAGGTCTTTGAATATCAATGATGCAGACAGGGAGGAGAAATATAACAGGTATTTACATACCAGTCAGTATGTGTGTGTGTGTGTGTGTGTGTGTGTGTGTGTGTGTGTGTGTGTGTGTGTGTGTGTGTGTCTGCGTCTGCACCACTTAACTCCTGTCTCCCATTTTTACTGCATTTCTAAAACTGGAGACACTGCAGGTCCCGTCATGACCTGCTGTTCTCTAATGAGGATACTTTGCAGGACGAGGACAAATATGGTCACAATTTGGCCCATATCTGTTCAGCGGTGCCGTATCTAGGCCATGTGTGACAGATAATACCCACGTGTGGCCCAAACGTACTTGCTATTTGGGATGTCTGGTTGGGGTGTGAGAATTTTAGATGCTGGATTGACAGTTATATTATTAAATAACAATATGAACAGCAAGATTATTAATTGGAGTAGCATAAGTAATGAAAATAGCAAATGTTAATATTCATAAATACAGGTAATGGGATTTAGTGTTAATAGTGCAAGAGTAAGTGTAAATATGAATCTGAAACAGATGTGGCTGTTCATCTCAGTGCTTTAATTGAAGAAAAAGTCAAAAAAAAATTTAGCCATGTTGTATAACATACATAAAGGGCAAGCAGGCGGAGCTTGTGTCCCCAAACATGATAAGTGCTTGCTTTGATGTACAAAACTCCTCATATGGCATAGAGCACGCACCATACAGCATTCCTCAAATCTAGGCCTAATTCTAAACCACTTTAGCTGGAAGACCCACCCACACACTGTGTGTGTGTCAGTGACTGTGTCTGTATGGTTGGATGATGAGCAGGTGTGTGTGTGTGTGTGTCAGTGACTCGGGTGTCTGTACAGTAAGCTGATGAGCAGTTGTATCTCACTGTCTCCAGTGTTAATGTCAATGGCCTTCAGAAAAAAGTCCAGTGCTTCCTGTTTCCTCCCTTCAGACAAACACTGTTTCCCAGAATGCACCAGTGAATCAAACGATTCCTCTTGATGTTTGACATCATTTGGACTCTGCACTTCAGTGGATGCACACTGATGCACAACTTCACTAGAGGCCAGTTGAACATCAGTGAAGCTCTTTACCATCACCTTCCTCTTCCTCCTCGCACTCAACCATGTGTTCACTAGGCTCTGGCTCGTCCTCTGGCTCCTCCCACTCCTCTAATTTTTCCTCTTTCGTCTCTGGTTCCTCCTCTTCCTCCTCCATATCCTGCAGCTGTGACTCTACTCATGAGCATCGTGATGCGATTGATGTGTTTATGCTGCATCTGCGGTTGGTGCCATTATTCAGCATGGATTTGGGTGTGGAAGATCTGAGGTGAAGCTGCGAGCTAATGGACTGCTAGCCAAAACAGGTTTCTCCACCTCTTCTTCTTCATGCCCCTCTTCCTCACCATTATAGATGACTTGCAGTTTTTTTTTCTTGGTGGGGCAGAGCAAGGACTCGTCTGTTGCAGTGAAATATACTGACTTCTGCCTACCACTATCATTGTTGGGTGTGGGGTCAGATTCATCTATAGCTCCAATGGCAGAGGTTTAGATGCATCAGCATCAAACTCGATGCAGGCTTTTGAATCAAAGTCCCCCTCTGATAATGCTTTTGGTAAGTTTGACTCAATTCCAAACAGAACTACAGATGAATCTGATTGCTTGAAAAGGAGAAATGTGCAAGGTCTGATTTGAGTGAGTGTCTATGATCGGATTTCTCCTCTATGATTAAACGCTCCTCATCATTTATGCTCTTAAACACTTGTCCAAAATCACTGTCCTGTTACCTGTGTAGATAAATCCATCACATACTCATCCTTCACCTCCATCCTTCCATCCATGCTCATCATCTCCAGCTCATCTGATCCTGATTGGGTGAGATCCACCACAGCAGGTGGGCTGAGGTTATGGCAGGGTGGCGTGGTTTTGGCATCCTCCATCGTCGTGTGTTGGTCTGGGCCCTGTTGCCATGACAGCGGGAGCCAACTGGGTCCTGAGTTCTGATTAACGCTGTCCATCATGAGGCTGTGCAGCTGTGACTCGGCCTGGACCAGGTCCTGCGCTTTCTGCACACGCTGGTCACTGTAAATACAACACATACAAATACAACAGCACGGCACACTCTTGACTTCAAAAAAGAAATTGCAAGCATTCTAGCAAAAACTTTCAAAAACAATTCCTCTATTGAGAACTGCCCTCCTGCTTTCTGGACTTTTCTTACTCAGCAAGAAAAAGAAAAGAGAAACTTCAGCTCCGGTACAACCGACCTTTTACTACGCATAGAACATCTCTATTTGAGGAAGAGTAAGAAAACATATAGTTAAAAGTAAAAATACTAAAGTGTACTGTAACCCTAAAGCTGATTGTTTGGTGGGGAGGTCTGATTGCTTATTCGGAAACAATCTGATGAGACGCTGTGACATTTATTTCTTCTGGTTTAGTCAAATTCAGATTAATGTTGTTTACAACACAGACAGCAGAAAATCCAGGTGGAGGAGTTTCAGGTTCTGACACTGTGGTCTCAATATCTTTAGAACGAGGAACTGAACTCTCCATACCTCCTGAACCACACCCTGATCACAAGCACTTGGTACTAATGGGCTAGGGGTTAGGCTTTTGGAGTTAAGGGGTTAGAGGTAGAGAAGATGAGTTAGGCAGTAGGAAATGACCTCTGTTACAGTGTTGGTGGACTTGAAATGTGGAGTTTGTGGAATATCAGTAAGACTGTAATTCCCAGAATGCACTGCATGAGATGAGAGTGAGGAGGGTGCAGGATTCTCTGCAGTGCCAGTGTACACCTCAGAGCTCTGGACTCGAAACTTTACATTCTGAAACCCTGCAAGACAGAATTGTGTCCATAGCACATTATCAGTCTTACCCTGTGTGTGTGTGTGTGTGTGTGTGTGTCTGTCTGTCTGTTTGTCTGTGTGGTCACTTCTTCCATAAGGCATGTGTTGAGCCATGGCTGATGGATCACAGGACCTGCCCGATGTACGTGTGACATCCTCAAATCCCTCAGAGTAGAGGTGAGGTGTGTGCGTAAATGGATTCATGAGAGTTTCTCATCTCTCTAGAGACAGATGTTGAGGAGCAGCATATGTAGATGGTCACTTCTGATTTGCATTCGTTTCCCAGCAGCACTGAGTACTTTCACACACACTGTGACTCAGTCTCCAGCATACACCCCAACTCCGAGTCTCTCACACAGTGATGAATCTCTATGAATCTCTGCATGCAACAGAGCAGCTGGGTCCTGCTGACCACACACATGAAGGTGAGAAGTGCGCGTACACACACACACACACACACACTGTATTTCAGCCTGCCTTGCTGAATTTCAGAAGCTGCTGCTAATAAGCTAGTTTGTTCACTGTGTGTGCGTGTGTGTGTGGAGGGGGGTGGGGGTTGTATTATTTTGGAAACACACACCTGTATTTGGACTAAACATACTAGCATGACCACAAAAAGATTCAAGATCATGGCCCTACTGACGAGAGGCCATCAGGTTTGAGAGAACGCTGATATTCTTGTCCTGGGTTCGATGGAAACATGGTGTCAGAATGTGCGCTGGTCTTTCAATACAGTTCCCTCTGAAAGGTTTGGAACAGCAAGCCCAGGATTTGTTTTTACTATACACTGAAGACATTTGGCTTTGCGATATGTCGGTGATTTTTAGGACATTCCAAACATGTTCCAATATTTTTGATCATTTGAAAAATGGGTAGGTTTAAACACAAGGTGCCATATTTTAAGTTGTTTGCCCAGAATTTAATTTCCTAATATTTACATCTAAATTTGTTAATCAACTCCTATTCATCGTTTGATCTCAAGCCCAAATGTTTCCAGTATATAGCAAACCAAAATAATTGCCCTTGCTGTTCTAATACTTTTCTCCATATAATTTGAATAGCTCAGCAGCGGTGTTCTTCACAGTGGCTGACCGTTTTTGGTCTTGGTCTTGTCACTGAGTTGACCTGTGGAGATCCAGGGCAGGTTTCATGGTGATTTTCTCTGGCAGGTGGGGCATCTTCAAGTTACTTGGTTACAGTTATATTTCTATAGCACTTTTCTAGACACTCAAAGTGCTTTACACTGGGAGGAGACCACTAGTGCGTATCCTCCACCTGGATGATGGGACAGCAGTCATAGTGCTCCAGAACTCCCACCACAAACAAGCTATTAGTGGAGAGGAGAGAGTGATGTAGCCAATTCAGAGATGGGGATTATTAGGGGGTGATTGAGAAGGCCAATGAGGGAATTTGGGCAGGACACTGCGGTTATACCCATACTCTTTTTTTAATTTATTTTTTATTTATTTATGTTTTATATTTTTAATGACCACAGAGAGTCAGGACCTCAGTTTAATGTCTCATCCAAAAGACAGTGCTGTTTATACAGTAGTGTCCCCGTCACTATATTGGGGCATTAGACCCCACACAGACCACAGGGTGAGCCCCCCCTGCTGGTCTCACTATTACCACTTCCATCAGCAAGCTTAGTTTTCCCCAGGAGGTCTCCCAGTACTGGCCAGGCTCAACGCTGCTTATCTTCAGTGGGACGCCAGGCAAGAGCTGTAGGGAAAGATGGCTCTGGTCATGTTTTTCTGCATTCAGTGATGGACTGGGAACCTGTTGTTTTCTCGTAGCTGCCCTAACTGTTTAGGAGGGCGTACTCCTCAGTGCAAGGTACGCGTCCATACGGAGGCTCTAGACATAAACACTGAGACTGTGTCTGAGTCCCGAACACTAATAGGAAGACTGTTCCATAACTGTGGGGATCTATAAGAGAAAGCTCTCCCCCCTGCTGTAGCCTTCACTATTCGAGGTACCGTCAAATAGCCTGCATCTTTTGACCTAAGTAGGCGTGGCGGATCATAGAAAACCAAAAGGTCGCTTAGATACTGTGGCGCGAGACCATTTAGTGCTTTATAGGTTAATAAAAGTATTTTATAGTTAATGCGAGATTTTACTGGGAGCCAATGCAGTATTGATAATATTGGTGTGATATGGTCGTATCTTCTAGTTCTCGTTAGGACTCTAGCAGCTGCATTCTGGACTAACTGGAGCTTATTTATATTCCTACTGGAACATCCAGACAGTAAGGCATTACAGTAATCTAATCTAGAGGTGACGAATGCTAGTATTTCCGCATCATGTAGTGACAATATGTTTTTTATTTTAGAAATATTTCTGAGATGAAAGAAGGCTATCCTAGTAATATTATCTACATGAGCATCAAATGATAGGCTGGAGTCAATAATTACTCCAAGGTCTTTAACTGCTGTACATGATGAAACAGAAAGACCATCCAGAGTAACCATGTGATCAGAAAGATTACTTCTAGCTACACGTGGGCCTAATAAAAGTATTTCTGTTTTATCAGAATTAAGTAGAAGGAAGTTAATTAACATCCAATGTTTAATGTCCTTTACATAATCCTCAACTTTACTAAGCTTCTGTCTGTCCTCTGGCTTCGCTGAAACATACAACTGTGTATCATCAGTATAACAGTGGAAGCTAATCCCATATTTACGAATAATTTGACCTAGGAGTAGCATATATAAAGTAAAGAGCAGTGGGCCTAAAACAGAACCCTGTGGAACTCCAAAAGTAACCTCAGTACGCATGGAGAAATCACCATTTACATCTACGAACTGATAACGATCTGTGAGATAAGACCTGAGCCAGGAGAGGACTGTTCCCATAATACCAACAACATTTTCTAATCTATCAAGTAGAATAGTGTGATCTATAGTATCGAAAGCTGCACTAAGTTCGAATAACACAAGCAGCGAGACACAACCCTGATCAGAGGTCAGTAGAAGGTCATTTACTACTTTAACTAACGCTGTCTCTGTGCTATGATGAGGTCTAAATCCTGACTGATACATTTCATGAATGTTATTCCTATCTAAGTACGAGCATAACTGCTTTGCTACAACCTTTTCTCAAATCTTAGAGATGAAGGGGAGATTTGATATTGGTCTATAGTTGGACAATTGAGACGGGTCAAGATCAGGTTTTTAATCAAGGGTTTAATAACTGCTAATTTAAGTGATTTAGGTACATAGCCAGTGCTAAGGGAAGAATTGATTATATTTAGAAGTGGTTCAATTACTCCTGGACAAATCTGTTTAAACAAACATGTAGGTACGGGATCTAGTATGCAAGTTGATGAATTGGCTGAAGAGATTAATGTAGCTAGTTCGGTCTCTCTAAGCGGAGCAAAACACTCTAAACATTGATCTGATATTGCTACATTGTCATGTAATGGGTTTGTTACAGTACTGTCCAGTTTTAATTTAATGGCCTGTATTTCACGTCTAATATTTTCAGCCTTATCAATAAAAAATTTTATGAAATCTTCACTGCTATGTAATGATTGAGTGTTTCTCTCTGTAGTGGTTTTATTCCTAGTTAATTTTGCTACTGTGTTGAAAAGGAATCTAGAATTGTTTTTGTTGTCTCCTATTAAGGTGGAGAAATAGATTTTTCTAGCATCGCCAAGAGATTTCCTATATTTCAGGAGGCTCTCCTTCCATGCTGTTTGAAATATCACCAGTTTGGTTTGACGCCATTTACGTTCTAATTGTCGAGTTGTCTGTTTTAAGGTTCGCGTTTGATTGTTATACCAGGGTGCTAATTTTTTTCTCTAATTATTTTCCTTTTGAGTGGAGCCACTCTATCTAGCGTGTAGCGGAGTGTTGACTCCGAGCTTTCAGTCGCCTGATCGAGTTCTGTGTGATCTGACAGTGATCCAAATCTAACTGATGTTTCTGCGAGGTTATTTATGAAGCTCGGTGCAGTAGCTGATGTGTAGGTACGTTTTATGTGGTAGCGAGGCGAGGTGGAAATATTATGATTGATACGTATTATGAACGAGATAAGATAATGGTCTGAGACAATTTCAGACTGCGGAAAAATGATAATATTTTCTATACTTAGTCCGTATGTTAGTATGAGGTCAAGAGTGTGACCACCATTATGAGTAGGCCCGATTACGTTCTGATTAATCCCTACTGCATCTAAGATGGACACAACCACTAATCTTAGAGGGTCTTCCAGGTTATCAAAATGAATATTAAAGTCTCCGACGATTAATGCTTTATCTACAGACACAACCAGGTTTGAGACAAAGTCTGCAAATTCACTAAGAAATTCAGTATATGGCCCTAGGGGTCTGTAAATAATAATTAGAGGAATTGACTTATTTTTTGTGGCTACATAACTTATACTGGTATAAAGAATTTCAAAAAAATTAAATTTATGCTTAGGTTTTTGTGTGACGACTAGATTTTTACTATGGATGAATCCAACACCTCCTCCTCTACCAGTTGAACGAGGCTGATGTACATAACTGTATCCAGGAGGACTGGCTTCATTTAATGCTATGTACTCGTTTGGTTTAATCCAAGTTTCCGTTAAACACATTAAATTACATTCCTGATCAGTAATGATGTCGTTAACAATAAGAGCCTTAGACACAAGCAATCTAATGTTTAATAGTCCTAGCCTCAGATCAAAAGTGCTGGCTGTGCATTCAATATGATTTAATTTTATGTTAATTAGGTTACGAAGATAGACTTTCCGAGATTTTCTATATATTTGTATAGCTCGGGGAACAGACACAGTCTCTATAGTATGTATTACCTTTGCCGGATTTTTTGTTGAACATTGATTATACTGAATGTTGTTATTATTGGAAGATGTACTTACGGTAGACAGTCACTTGGAGTGTAGCGCCTTGGAAATGTTGTCTGAAAGCAGTTCCGCTCCAAGGCTGCTGGGGTGCAGACAATCAGGACGAAACAACCTAGGACGCTCCCAGAACAGATTCCAGTTATTGACAAACACCAGATTCTGCTCATTACACCAAGAGACTAACCAATCATTTAATGCTAGAAGTCTACTGAACTTTTCTGCTGTATGTGGGAAGAGGTCCAGAGACGATGATCTTCGCGGTGGGTGATCTGCCTCGTACCGTCTCGATCAGGCTGGAGAAGTCCCTCTTCAGAACCTCCATCTGCCGCAGCCTGGTGTCGTTCGTCCCCGCGTGCAGCACAACCGCTCCAATGCGCTCGTCCCTCTTCAGGATCCCGGATACCTGCGCAGCGACATCAAGGACACAAGCACCAGAAAAACAGTGTGTGCGCACCTTACCTTTAGATGAGGCTACACGGACGTTCCACACAATGGAGTCCCCGACGATCACAGCGTTGGGTCTGGTCTGACGGAGAAGGGCGAAGCGGTCCCTGGTTGTAATCTCGAACACCGGAGGTGGAGAGGGTCCAGCCCGCGCCTTCCGCCACTGGTTCACCCAAGGCCCGAGGTGTGTTGGCGCCGGCGTGACGGAGACCACGGCTGGGAAAGTCCTAGGTGCACGGTCCCTGCACAGAGAAACACACGGCGTAGAGGGGCTGGGAGTGGAAATACCACGCTGTGTGCTTACCTTGGATATGTGGGCCGAGGCACAAGATGTTTCCAGCGCAGTTTGTCGCTCCAGCAGCTGGGCCTGCTTATCGAGTAGGCCGCGGATCTGCTTCTCCACATCCTCCAGTTCCAGCCGCACCATGTGAAGCTCGAGCGAGTCCTCATCTGCATTCAAAACCGGAGAGACAGCAGACATATTTGTTTTTTTTTAAACAGAACAGCGGTAAGTGAGAAATGTGTAACGTAAACAAGGCTAGTGGTAGGTGATGCTAGCGGGCTACGGGCTACAAGCTAGTCGCTGATGTTTGTAAAAAAACAAACAAACAAAAAAAAAAAACGTGCTTGCAGTTGATGAGACACTTGGATTTCATACGTTGATCTATAATACAGTCACAGGTTTGGATTTAAAAATGCATTTTATTTAATTTCTGTGTGTGAGTTATTTAATGACCTCATGCTGTGGTTAATGGGAGGAAAATCTCTCTTCTCTTTATCTCTGGGGTGTGTGTACTGGAGAAACACAGAGTTCAACAGCTCCCTCTGCTGGACATGTGTTGCATTACCTCTCTCTTTCTCACGCACTCAGTCCGTATATACTGAATTTGCCATGTGACAGGTGTTCCTGGTTCAGTATGGGTGGAGCTTATGTAAATTTTTTTCAACTTAATCATGTGACATCCGTTAGCTTTTCTTTGCACTTGTTCAGCTTAATCATCTATTTAATGCTGTATAGCGACTGCTGGGTAGGTAATGTTAATGTTTGCTATGTTAACTAGTGCTGTGGGTAGGTGACGGGCTAGCACAGCTGATATTACTAAACTATTATACTGTTTAATTATAGGCAGGCTTTTATGCCCACAAATACTAAAGAAATAAAAACAGAAGCTAGTGGTAATGTTATACAGTTCAGATTATACTTAAGCTCCGCCCTCACTGACTCAGACACGCCTGTCAATTGGCACAAAAAGCTTGCTATTTCAAAAAAAAAAAAAAAAAAATTAAAATTATTCTAATTTTACTAACTATTTTAAAAAATATCAAAATGTGTCCTTTTATGTGTGTGTGCTTCACAACGTGGCCTTATTGGTATCTTCTGTACTCTATGAACTACTGATCTGAACTGTTAAATAAGAGGTGTAGTTTTAATCAAATTATAGTGATATGAAAATGTAAACTGTAAATAAAGTCTCTTTTCATCATGAATGTGTGTGTCCACTTGATCCCTTGGCATGAGCGGGGATATTTATCTAGAGTATCAGTTACTATACGAAGTCTGTAGTAACAGCATTTCTCTGAAGATGATTTAATGGAGCTTGTGTTTAGAGTGTAACTTGTACTTTAGTTTTCTTCATTTTCCCAAAATTTACACCAGATACTTCACAGTACACGAATACCACATGGAGATACAAACTTTATAGTTGACATGAGGGTAACACAAGGGTAATAGGGTTGACACTGAGGTAATGCTGTTTACACAAGGGTAACAGGCTTGACACTGAGGTAACACTGGTTACACAAGGGTAACAGGCTTGACACTGAGGTAACAGGGTTTACGACCTTTAAGTGTAGAGATCTGATTAATTTTATGTACATATGTGTTCATGAATAAAAAAACGTACTGTCGTGTCTGCTCAACTTTTTTTTGATGAGGGATATGCAAATTGAATTTAAATTCACTAGTCTTACTTAAATTTCCTATATTAACTTGTAGATTTTAATTATAAATATATTTTCTAATTATTATAGTCCCTATTGTATCACTGGAACAATGGCCCATATACACTCAGCTAATCATGTGACAGCAGCACTGTACATGAAATCATGCAGCTACAGGTCAATAGCTTTATTAATGTTCACATCAAACATGTATTATTGTGTATGGGGAGGACCGGGTGGGTGTGAGACCCAGTTTCTGTCCCAATTTCTGTCCCAGTCTGGCCCGGCTCCTTCAGTAACTACTTTATCTGATGTGTATATCAGCTGCTTATTTCTTCTTGGCCTTTACACACAGTAAAGGTTTACTGTGCTGCAGTTCTACATGTCTTTATTCTTTTGACCATGAGGGGATCTCCAATGTAATCCCTTGAGAAATTAAACATTTTCAACACATCTGTAATAAAGCTGCAACTTTTGGGGTTTTGAGGGGTTTATTTTTTTTTTTGGAGGGTTTGAGGGGTTTTTGGACTGTTTTGGCGGGTTTTTTGGGTTTTGAGTTTTTTAGCATTTCTGAGGGTTTCAGAGGTTTTCTGAGTTTTTTTAAATTATTTTTTTTAGACATTGGAGTGTGATGATCATGGTGACAATGTTGATGACGATGATGATGTTGACGATGATGATCATGATGACGATGATGGTGACGATGATGATGATGACGATAGATGATGACTATGACCATGATGATGACAATGTTGATGATGTGATTATTATGATGATGACGATGAAGATGATGATGACGGCGACGATGATGATAACGATGGTGATGATGATGACAATGACGATGATATGACGGCGATGATGGTGACGATGATGATGATGATGATTACGATGATGGTGACGACGAAGATGACGATGATGGTGATTATGATTACGATGATGAGAACGATGAGGATTATGATTACGATGATGGTGACGATGATGATGACGGCAATGAGGGTGGCAATGATGACAATGACGACGATGATGACGATTATGAGGACGATGATGATGGTGATGGTGATGGTGATAATGGTGGTGATGATGGTGATGATGATCTGAAGTCTTTATTTTCTCCTACAGCGTGTATGAAGCAGTGCTGCACGGAGCAGATGACGGAATGTCTGGACTGGATTATGGCTGAATGTAAGAATTTGTATTCAAAATTTCTGCAGAGTACGGCGATCCTTCATACAGAAGTCAGATGGTTGAGTAGGAGTAAGGTACGTCACTGTTTTATTTCCTTGGTGAGTGAAATTAAGGCTTTAATGGAACCAAGGGGGGGAGGACACTAACCTGTTGTCTGATGGCTGCTTGATCTTGCATTCTTGGCTGATGTGACAGAGAAACTGAATCAGCTCAATCTTCAGTTACAAGGTAAAGACAAAACCATATGTGATATGATCAGTGCTGTGAAGGTATTTAAAGCAAAACTGTCATCTTACCTTCAGCAATTGAAAAACAAAAGATTGCAACACTTCCCCTCATTGGTAAAGATAGAAAGAAAGCCATGCAAATGCAACCAAAGTTTTGGATGTACTCGAGTATTGTGACCTCCTGTCCAGGCTTGGGCAGGAATCTGAGGAAAGGTTCAGTGATTTTGAAAATCTTGAGATATGTGTGGCATTTGTTGCCAAGTCTTTCATGGAGATAGACATGGATCACATTTCAAAGCAGATGGCTGAACTGTTCAATGTCAATGCTGTAGAGATGGACTTGGAGGTTATTAATCTCCAAAATCATATCCAGCTGAAATCTCAGCAACATTCACAACATTTCTGGAGACTTGTAGACCCAGGAAACTACAAGAACATTCACCAAGCTGCCCTCAAAGCATCTGCTTTATTTGGATCTACAGACCTTTGTGAAGCAGCGTGTTCTGATATGAACGTGATCGAATCTTAATTCAGAACAAGACTGACAGATGAACATTTAAATAATTGCATAAGAGTGAACCTAAGTGCATACACACCAGCATATACCTCCCTTGTGGAATCAATGCAATGTCAGTCAGCTTATTAACTGTAAATAAGTGTGAATGCACTTCATGTCATATTGGATATTCTGTGTTTACAAACAGCAAAGAAGCACTAAGAATTCGAGTGGGAAGCAGAAAGAGTTGTGGGAGGCCTAAGGCACATTAGGTTGACCCATTTATTTTCAGGCAGGTGATTCCTTACTTTTGTGCCAACTACCATAAAGCACCTCCAAGTTACAATCCGTGCGTTGGCCGGGAATTGAACCCAGGTCAACTGCTTGGAAGGCAGCTATGCTCACCTCTATACCACCAATGCCATGCTGGGCAATTCAACGCTGCTGAACAAAGTTTAAGTATGTGCTCTTCTCATCAGCAGAAATTATAAAATTATGTTCTAAAACATGTAAAACGGGAACATGACAGGAGTATTCTAAAAGCGACACATGTAAACACTTTAATCACGTTATTATCTTACTCAGAGTAAGGTCAATAATTAGATTACTGCTGTCCATGTAAACATAGTCAGTGTTGCGCAGCAGTAGTGTAGTAAAACTGAGAGTTGAATTACTTCACAAACAGTGATGGTACCACCTCATTGCTGAGAAATATAATGTAACTTTTCACCAGCAAAGCTATTTTTTTTGTTAAAGTTGCAGACAGCGCCGGCAAGAAGTGTCTGTGTGTACGAATGTATGTTCACGAATGTCTCTGTATGCTCGAGTGTCTATGCGTGTGTGTGTGTTTGTGTGTGCATGTAGGCTGCGCGTTGATTTAGAAATGCTCACAGTGATCAAACTGACTGGAACTACCTGTGCAATAAACGGTTATAATGCACACCTTCCAGCCATTCAGAATCCAATATTCACACTGACCATGGTATAAACTTAATTAATGCTTAAGATTCATAATAACCTTACGATATGTATTGCTTTCTTCCAATGTTCATAGAAACCTCTTCACGGCTAAAGCTGCAGAGATGGAGGTTGAGGGGACCATGAAGAGGTGGCTCCAGCTGGCATCAGATCGAGAGTGCGGGTGCAAGAGAAGACTTTTGAAAAGTTTTGCAAAAAGAAGGTATTTAGAGTTTTTTAACTGTGGTGTCTTTGTTAATTTGTTAAAATGTTCATATTATAGTCTATTTTTGATTGTCTATAAAAGTCCTTGCTGTTTTTAAATGGTTGAATTTTTTTTTTTGTGTGTGTGTGTGTTTGTGTGTGTGTGTGTGTAGCTGGGTGGCTATACAGTTGCGGTCGGAAGTTTACATACCCCTTGCAGAATCTACAAAATCTTAATACTCTTAACAAAATAAGACTGATCATAAAAATCCTAAGTTTCTTATTTAGTACCGCCATGAATAAGCTATTTCACATAACAGATGTTTACATATAGTCCACAAGATAATAGCTGAATTAATCAAAATTACCCCCATTCAAAAGTTTACACACGTTTGATTCTTAATATTGTGTGTCGTTACCTGAATGATCCACGACTCTTTTTATGTGTTATGATAGTTGTTCATGAGTCCCTTGTTTCTCCTGAGCAGTTAAACTGCCCACTGTTCTTCAGAAAAATCCTCCAAGTCCTTCACATACTTTGCTTTTCCTGCATATTTTAGCCCTTTCCAGTAGCGGTTATATGATGTTCCGATCCATCTTTTCACACTGAGGACAATCGAAGGACTCGTACACGGCTATTCCAAAAGGTGCAAACATTCACTGATGCTCAAGAAGGTAACAGCATGCATTAAGAGCCTGGCTGAAACGTTGTAAACAGGATGATCATGTAAATTGTTTTGTCTTCTGGGATACTTCTTCTATGCTGTATTAACCATCTTTCTGTAATAAACCTTTTTCACCTCAGAGGACGAGTCTGCAAGTGTTGTCTAATTTCCACGACACAACTCAGTTTTTACATTTTTTTATTTTATTTTTAAGAAAAATAATTAAAATTCAATAACCTTTTGACTGTATGAGGTACCGGTAAATGAGAAAAAACATAGTAATACTTTCATAAAATGTCATGTGCAGCTTGATGCTAATTATAGTAATGTATAGTAATTCTGAGTCTTGAACAGTAAACTCTCAAGTGCCATTGTCATGTCACAGCAAACCAGCGACTCCGTTTCCCAGAATGCATCTCAGACTACAAACATGGCAAACACAAACTACAACTCCGAACCAACACACCGACATTGTTAACCTTCTCCAGAATACTAATCAGACAAACCTGTTACCAATGAACCCACTACATTAGAGAAGGAAATACTGGATGTGAAGTGTAGTAGTGCTAGTGTGTGTGAATAGACTATCAGTTTAGATACTGACCCAGAACATTACTAACATGCAGTGCTTTCTTGGGGTGGTGCTGAAGTTGGAGTTGAACCGGTAAGAAAGATATTAGAGAGGCTTCTTTACACTCCTGAGGATGTCCAATTAGAACCTGCACCAAACTCACCTGATTCAAGTCATCAGCTAATTAAGCGGCCTGCACGAGCTGAGGTGGGTGCTTTAGAGCAGATAAAACACCAAATGTGTTAGATAAGAGTTCAGAGCCTGTGTTCTAGACACATGATTTAGAGTGGAGACTTAGGCTTAGACCTGAGCTTTGGAGTTATTCTGATTATAGGTTTCAGTGAGGAAGTGACTGAAGTTAAGGAGAGGAACTGTAAATAAAGTTATAGTCTTTCTGAGTAAACAGAAGAAGGCTATATTATTGTTACCGGGGGGGAAAAAAAGAAACTCGTAGCAGTGCTGATGAAATACATATACATGACAAAAACTGCTAGGGAAAAAAAACTCAGAACATTTGCTTAGCCTAATACGTTTTTTTTTTCCATCTGCACAAAATTATTTTAGCAGCTGCTTTTGCAATAAAAAGACTTAAAGTTGAGGATCCCTGTAAGTATCTACGGGGGGGGGGTTAGCATGAAGTTAGCATGAAGGTGTGATTGACAGTTTTTAGAAATCACTTCCTAATCCTATGCTAAGATGAATACTACTAGGCTACTACTACTACTATAATAATAATAATAATAATAATAATAATAATAATAATAATGAGAAGAAGAAAGATAGATTAAAGGGTGAGGAGTAAAATCAATATAAAGTGGGGCTGTTTTATCTTCAGCAAGAATACCTAGTGCTAATAAGTAATTTGTCAACAACATTGTATATATCTAGTGCCTGGTAATCAACCTTCTCACCTGGTGAGAGGACAGTCCACTCATCCTGACATTTCACACAGTATGAATAATAATGATAACAAAAGGAAGTAAAGCTAAATGAATGTTTTAACTGAGAGCAATACTTTGTACCCATATTTCCAATTGTATAGTAGATTGCACACAGTTTTTGCTTGTTATGTTTAGACCCAAGGGGATTGCAAACTTCAAAAGCACCATCGTCATTATAACATTCTTCTTCAACTTCCTCAAGCAGATGCTGAGGATCATCAGCCATAGTCCGTTGTAACACAGTGTGTTTATGCTTTTGGTAAATATGACATCTAAAGGACTCATACTTTGAAAAGGTCCTCTGACAGTCATTAAGACCACAAGTTATTGAAAAATTTGCCTCATGTGCATGAATGAGACCAATGTGCTGGATTAATTTGATAATTGTTCTCCGAGAGCATTTAGGACACCAGAATAGGCGAGGCATTTTTGGCAGATATTACTGTAAGAGGTTGATTACTCTGGTAACTGGAGTAGGTAGAGGCTTGTCACCATCCACAGTAAGTTTCAAAACATATTGCTGAAGAAAAATCTGTTTCTTGAAGAGTGTTCTTCAAATGAGATGGATATGTTGAACTGAAGACAAAATAAGCACAAAATGAAGCAAGAGCCCTTTCATCCACACCGCTAGCCCAGCAGATCTCTATCCCATCGACTTTGATGACTGCAGTGACTCTTCTTGTAAACACAGTTTTGCAGTCAGTGACTTCTGGTACTTGCAGCGGTAACAGCAGACTTTCTATGACAGCGACCCGCCTTCGAGCCTCAGCTTTATTAACTGTTTTTTAAAGTCTTGGGTTTTTTCACTGTAGAAGTTCACTACAACTGTACAACTGTAGAAGTTGTAGAATAAATTCCCCATGAACAACACTGACTGGAGCACATGCCAATTAGAAAGATTCAGGTGATGGACTATTAGCAAGTTATTGTCATTCATTTGTATAAATCCAACAATTATTATGTTTTTCACTATTTAGCTGTCTTTTTACTTTAAGGATCTAATAAATTGCATATATGAAATGATTTTATTTACAAGTATCATGTTTGTGATTTTAGGTTATTTGTCATTTAGTACAGCTTCTGACCATTAAATCAAAACAGACTTGTGATTTGATGACATAATGCTTATTTATTTAGAAACAGAAGTACCTAAATACAAACATGCTAAATACTTTATATTTTTATATATAAATAACCAGGTGAAAAAGAAGACAACCTTCCAATTGTGAAATTGTTGCTTGAAAAAACATGAAAATTGCCCAATTCCACCGGATTTTAATAAAGTTGACCAGTTCTAGGAGGTTGTTCTAGGTAGCACTAGAGTTAATCTCTCATGTATGGGAGATAACTGTCAGAATTGGATGCTGCATTGGTGTAGTAATGAATATTCTTCAATGTCAGAAGAAGGTAAAGTGCTTAAAACACTTATCCAAATGAAAAGCTTACAGGAGCTAGTATTCCCATTCAGTCTCCCAACCAAGTACTAACCAGGCCCAACTTTGCTTTGCTTCTGAGGTCAGATGAGATCAGGCTTTTATTTATTAATTTTTTTATTAAAAGTATTCAAAAATTCCAATAAAAACATATTACAGCATAAATAATTTTTCACATTAAAATATATCTGAATGTACATTATTTTTTAACAATAAATCCTAACTTCATAAACATTTATTATTTACATCCATTGTAATATCAGTTTAAAACACAGTCAGTGCATAAAAAATAAATAACTCTTATATTCCTAATATGATAAAATTACCCTTGTTGTCCTGGCACTTTCCATTGTAAATCATTAAACATTTTACATATGTCTGGCGTAAAAACATTATAAAATTCATCCATTTTATCTTCTTGTTTAAAATAGAAAAACAAACATTCTATATGTCTTTCCACTTTTCTTTTAAAAACACGCTCTACATCCATTACAATTTTTTCCTCTTTTTGCCACAACTCTTCTCTCCCATATTGCACTTTTTAACAGCACGAGCAGATTGATAAGTTTATTGTTTTTACACTTTTTATCCACTCCTAACATGATGATTTTATTCCATTCCGTGTCTTTCTCATTTTTTTCCCCTCTCAGTTGTTCAATTATTTTCTTACATTTCGCATTAAAATCTTTCAACTCTTTGCAGTGTAAAAACAAATGTAAAAACCCTTCATCATCATTACATACTTTACATACTGCACTTTGCTCCATTCCTATTTTGTTCAGTAGGATGTCCTTAAATATGACTTTATGTCTGATAAAATACTCTAGGTTCTCTAATTTTGTTTCTGTGATCGTCCCTTTCATGTTATTCCATATGCTTTCTTCTTTAAGGTCATTGAATTTCTGTTGCCACTACTCATTTACAGTAGGTTTTTTTAAAAACTCCATCTCTAAAAAGGCTATAAAACATTTTCACTGTACATTCTTTAAAAGCAGCCAGTTTTTCTCCCACCTTCACATAGACCTCTCTTCCTGTTCCCCCTCCTCCATGTTTTCAATTCTCTTTATCCACTCTTTGGGTATTGCTTTTTTGATGACATCATACTTGTTTATTATTTATTGTCTGCTAAAATCCTCTTTCGCCTCCTCCATTGCATCTACTGTACACTGTACAGGTAAAAAACCCTTCTTTAAATTCATATAAAACATCTCTAACCCTTGTGATTCCCACCTCCCACCATTTCTTAAAAAAAAACTCTTTTCCTTGATTTAAAATGCTGCTGTTTAAGAATAAAGGCTGATTTAAAATGTTCTCTCTGCCTTAGGGATTAAAATGTACATTGGTTAAAAATTTCCACCAGGCGCTCATCATTTCCTTATAAAAATCTGGTAACCCTTCCATCATCCAGTTGTTTGTTTTCATCCATAAAATATTATCTCCCCAATTAAAATTCACACATTTGTTTATAAAATATTCCATTGTTTTTTCCATGCTGCTTTATTTTCATCATCCATATACTTTTTTATTATTTTCAATCTCAAACTGTTTTTCCTTTGCTCAGCATCCATTAAACCCAGCCACCCCCCCCACTGCACCTATTAAAGTATTGTACGCGATTCTTGGTGGCTTTCTGTCCCATACAAAATCTAAAAAGCATTCCTTCAGCTTTCGTTCTGCCCACAACGGCATAGATGACACATGTAAGGTATACCATAACTTGGACACCATCAACACATTTAAGATTAAAACCTTCCCTTTTAAATTAAGAGTCCTCAGTTTCCAAAGATTCAGTCTTCTTTCAATACCTCCTAATATGTCTTCCCACATGGTTTCATTACATTTACATTTACATTTATTCACTTAGCAGACGCTTTTATCCTATGCGACTTACAAATGAGAAAAATACAAGCAAAGCGATATATCAAGCAGAGAACAATACAAGAAGTGCTACTGTACAAGATCTATTAATTGAATTCCAGAAGAAGCAAAGTGCAGAGTAGAGGTGTAAGTGCAATTATTATTTTTATTTATTTATTTATTTTATTTAAATTATGAGTTGGTTAGGTGTTCACGGAAGAGGTGGGACTTTAGCTGTTTTTTGAAGATCGTGAGAGATTCTGCGGTCCAGATTGAGATTGGAAGTGCATTCCACCACTGAGGAACAGTTAGTGTGAAGGTTCTGGAAAGGGACCTTGCACCACGCTGAGTTGGAACTGCTAAACGTCTGCTAACTGCTAAAGATTGCGAGAGGGAATGTAGGCCTTCAGGAGAGAGTTGAGGTAGGAGGGTGCTGTTCCTGACAAGGTCTTGTAGGTGAGCATCAAGGCCTACAGGAAGCCAGTGGAGGGAGATGAAGAGGGGTGTGACATGGGTTCTCTTGGGCTGGTTGAAGACGAGGCGCACTGCAGCACTGCTTTCCCCAATTAAAACACCTAAGATCTTTTATTTCTTTTGTTTCTTTGAAAGTAAAAGGATTTGTTAAATCTGTAACCCATCCAAATCTCATATACACTGTTTTTTCTTCATTTACCTTACCTCCTGAGCCCTTACAAAACATCTGTACAATTTCCATGACTTAAACACTCTCCATTTCTTTTACTATCACTGTGGTATCATCCGCATATTGGAATATTTTGTCCTTTTCTTTACTTCCTTCAACACCTATTCCTTTTATTTTTTCTTTTTGCTTTATGGCTAGTCCTAGTGGTTCTGATACGAGTGAATATAAAAGAGCTGATAGTGGACATCCTTGTCTTATGGATCTTTTTTATTTTAAACCACTGTGTTAAAAACCCATTACATTTTATTCTCGTTATTGCACCTCTATATAAAATCTTAATCCATTCAATAAAATTTTTTCAGAAACCAAAACTCTTTAAAATTCCAAATAAATAATCATGTTCTACCCTGTCAAAAGCTTTTTCAAAATCTAAACTAATTACATAGCCTTCTTTGTTTTTGGTTTTCATGTATCTGATCATATCTTGTATGCTTAATGTTGTGTCTGCTATGTCTTTTCCTTTTACCCCGTACACTTGATTTGTTTTAATTATGCTTGGCATTACTTCTTTTAATCTGTTGGCTAAAATTTTTGCTAAAATCTTTAAATCAGTGTTGAGCATTGTAATCGGTCTGTAGTTATTTAGGTCTTCCCTTTCTCCTTTTCTTTTATATATCAACTTGATCAACCCCATTCCCATTCTTTGGCTCATCTCTCCTTTCTTAAAAACCTCATCATATACTTCTTTCAAGGTGCTAGTTAAAAAAATCCTTAAAAACGATATAAAACTCACTCCCCAAACCATCTATCCCTGAACTTTTCTTTCTATTTAATTCGGTTGTAGCTTTTTCAATCTCTTCCTCTCTTATGTCTTGATCACATTCTTTATCTTCCTCTCCTACTTTTTTTATTTGCTTAAATAATGATGCTTTTTCTTCTTCTTTTACTGCCTCTGAATTAAATAGATTTCATAATATGCTTTTATTTCTTTCAGAATTTCCTAACTTTTTTTCTACTACTTCTCCATTTTCTCCTTTTATTGTTTCAGCTTTCCCTTTTCTCCTTTCCAGATCGAAAAAAAAAAAATTTGTGCACTTTTCTCCTTCCACCATCTACTTTGCTTTACTTCGCAGCCTCGCACCTTGATATTTTATTTTCTAACATTTCTTTCAGTTCTTCCTCTATTACTTTTAATTTTTGTATATCTTTTTCTTTCTCATTTAATTCTTTTCCCCATCGTTCCCTTGTTTCTCTTTCCTTATTCTTTTTGCTTTTCTGTATTTGTCCGCAATATTTTATTGTAAATTTTTTCACTGTATTCTTCACATTTTCCCACCATATTCTTTTATCTTCCACATACATTCCATTTTCTTTTTTGTTTTCAATGATATCTTTTATCTTTTCAACATATTCTTCATTCTTTAAAAGTGCTGTGTTTAAGACCCATACCCATGGCCCTCTTTTCACTGTACTCCAGTCTATTTGCATAAAAAGTGGCTTATGATCACTTGTTTCTTCATACCTCATCCCTTCTATAAAACCTTCTATGTTCCTTGTACATAAAACAAAGTCTATTCTTGTTTTGCACATAAAATTCCCGACTATCTGCCTCCTTGAGTATTCTTTTTTCTTTTCATTCCTTTCTCTCCATATGTCAATCATGTTATTTTCATCCATCAATGATTTTAGCTCTTTTTTTCCGGTGTCATTTTTTTAAAAACCATTCCCTCAGCCATATCCAATTTACTAAACACTGTATTAAAATCCCACATTATAATAACTTGATTGATCCCTTAAAAACTTAAAATACTCTCTCTTTTCCTGCTCCCCTGTTGGTGCATGTACATTGACCACCACCACTTTCCTCTCTTCATATTCTATCTCTACCACCATACATTTCCCAAATGTGTCCTTATACACTATTTTACATTTTATGTCTCTATTTTCTTTTATTAGAATTGCTACTCCTCAGCCAAACTTATCATCGCCATTGTTATAAAATATTTCCCCATTCCATCTTTTCCTTATTTCACTTATATACCCATCTCTCCAGTTAGTTTCTTGTAATACAATCACATCTTCCCTTTTACACATTTCTTTCAATTTTTTCTTTTTTTTTTTTTACGTTTAAAAGTCCTCTTGCATTAAATGTAACAATTCTTAAATCATAAGACTGAGGAAAACGTACATCAAACTCATCTTTTCAGTCATTCCCCTCCAAGTCCTTTAGACACTCATACCTGTTTTCATGTTTAAGGGCATCCTTTTTAATCATTCTTTTTCTGGCTCCAAATAAAAAGCTTATAGCACCTAGTATTCCCATTCAGTCTCCCAACCAAGTACTAACTAGGCCCAACTTTTGGTTTTTAGTTTTTTTTTTTTTTTTTTAGTTATGCCTGACCCCAACCTTTGAACCCGATCGCTGACCCCAACCATAACCTTTGAACCCGATCGCTGACCCTAACCATAACCTTTGAACCCCTTCACTGACCCTAACCCCAACCATAACCTTGAACCCTATGCCTGACCCCAACCCTAAGCCTAACCATCTCCCCATCCTTTAACTTCATTCCTTAGCCTAAGCCTTACCCTAACCCTAAATAGTCCAATTTATCAGAAAAGGATAGATACATAGTCCATTAAAAACCAACTAGTCCATTTTTAAACCAGGACAGGATAGATACACAGACCATTCTTCACACATAAAGACAGGATAAAACCCTGAAAGTATGATGGATGAAAAAAGAGAAGGAAGAATTAGATATGCAATAAACCCGAATCTGGGATTTTATTTAAGAAATAAGCAATTCAAAAAACCTAACCCCTAACCCCCTGTTGGCTCAAATTTTGCCTATTACCCCAAAACACTTAAAATTCAACATAGAAGCCAATACTTACATCTACCTCTGAGCCCAGTTGGAGATAGAAAAAAAGACACCAGCCGTGAGTGAGAAGAAGCAAGGGTCCTAGATTTATTGTTCCGTTCCAACACACGAGATCCACACCGATGAGAATTCTCAGAAGTGATCTGATACCCTGAGCCTAAGCTCCAGTATTTATACTGTATTTACCCAGTAAATAACCCATATGTTTCAAGAAGACTATGATATCACTACCAATAGGGTTAAAACAAAGAGCTCATCTACCTTACTGGTATGTTCAAGAAAAGGGCTATTCCACTTACACATAGAATCAAAACCAGGGGTTTTCAAATTACACATAGAATCAAAACCAAGGGATTTCGACTAACCCAGAGAATCAGAACCAAGGGATTTCGACTAACCCAGAGAATCAAAACCAAGGGATTTGAATTACCCGTAGAATCAAAAAGTGGAGAGACAAAACAATCTAGAGTGACCTTGGTCTTACTATTATCTCACCGGGGGGGCAGCTTGACTCAGCCACCCTTATAAATGGCTCCTCATGGTTCTCTCTTAACATTAAGGCCTTCCTTGCGAGCCTGCATTTCTAGTTTATAATTTATTTTCATATTTGCTCTATATCTCTATTTTATATATAGTTATACTGCTTGAAAAACGGTTTACTGTACTTCCTACTTCATATCATTATATTACCCTTCTACTGTCCTACATATCCTATTATTCTTTTTTTTAATAAAGAGTATTCTATTATTATGATATTACCTTAATACTCCTTTTTATTATTCTTATAAAGTTATAATGTTATGTGTGCGAGAGAGAGTGTGTGTGTGTATGTCTACATGCCCGCCCTTGACTGTACGAGTGTGTGTGTGTGTGTGTGTGTTAGCTAGCACTCCTCAGCTCGTATACTACTTTTTGACTAATAAACCATAGTGTATTACTCTTAAAGACCTAAGATCTTTAAAGTGTGAATCCAATTCAATATCAGTCAATATCCGCCTCACACCGCTTCTGTGTGTCTTGGTGCCCGTCTTTTCTTCTTCTCCCCTTTACTTGATACTAGGTCTCCCTCATGTTTATTTTATGACATTTTTATCCACAACACCCCCTAACCCTAAGCCGCCCCTCCTGAACACATCACAGTGGCAAAATCTGGTAGAGTATCCTCGGACCCCACAGACGATGGGCTCTTAGATATCATTGATCTAGACCATAAACCAAACAGACATATCAACAAGGATAGAAAAGCGGTAGATTGGTCCATCATTTTCAAACCTGTAATTTTCATCGGGGACTCCAATCTCAGTCGGATCCCTAAAATCAAAAGTCCAAACATACAAGTCGACAGCTTTCCGGGGGCCAACTTCCTACACATGGCCAAAATTCTGCAGAAACAAAAAACACATCCACTTGTACATAAGGTAATTCTGTCCGGGGGTTTAAATAACAGGGGACAACATCCGTACAAAACGGCCATGAAACAACTGCAGTGCCTTTGGAGAACTGCCCAATCAAATTTTATATTCCCAAATGCCACAATTCACACACCCATTATTCAATTTTCAGAATCCCTACCTCCACAGGAGCAGCAGAATTTGGAGGTGTTGAATAAATACATTATGTCACACGGTAGTCCATTGTGGGAACTAAACAGATTGTCATTTTGGACAAAGCTCAATACATGTTCGAGGCTAAAAGACAACTGAATAACACCGACCATTACATACCTTTGAATCGCTCACTACAAGCCGAGACTAAATTAATTATACAAAACGTCCTGAATAGTTTACATCAGGAAAAATATATCAATCTAAAACAGAAACATTATTTAATGGGTCCAGATGTTCCCAGGCCTAGACTGTTCTATCTATTACTGAAAATACATGCTGCACCAGAAACATGGACCATCCCAGGCAAGATCCCCTGGGGCCGCCCGATAGTGTCGGACTGCGGAAGTGAGTCCTATCGCATGGCCCAATACATTGATAGTTTTTTTTTTAAATCCGTTGTCACAAACACCTCAAAGCTACATAAAGGACACATATGACTTTATTGCCAAAATACAAAACATCAGCATCTCAACGATTCATTTCTCTTTACAATTGACATAAACAGCCTATACACAAATATATCAACAGACTTAGGACTGAAAGCTGTTCAAAAAGTTTTCAGAAATCACCCGGATCCATACAGACCGGATAAATACATTTTACAACTCTTAGAAATAGGCCTAATGCGGAATGACTTTGAATTTGACTCACAATTTTACTTGGAGGTCCAAGGTACAGCAATGGGCAAAAAATTTGCACCAGCATACGCAAACATATACATGGCAGAATGGGAAACATCCCTTCTAGACAGATGCAAATTTAAGCGCCTAGTTTACTACAGATACCTGGATGACATCTTTGGGGTTTGGCAGCACGGAATGGAGGAATTCGTTCGATTCATCATACTTGCAAACACACATCATCCAAACATCACAATAAAACACAACGCTAATAGACAATCCATTCAGTTTCTAGACACTATGGTTTTCTTGGGTGAACCTGTTGAACAGTCCAGGGCACTCAAGACTAAAGTGTACTTCAAAAAAACAGACACGCATAGTCTTTTACACAAATCGAGTTTTCATCAAAAGCATACGTTCAAAGGGATAGTCAAGTCCCAGTTAATGTTTCCACCGCATCTGTACGGATGAGAACGACTTCCATGACACTACTGTTTAAAGCCCTTAGATATAGAGGCTATAGTCGCAGATTTTTTAAGACAAATCAAAGCCACAACACTGAGGGAAATAAAGACTCCACCTCCAGACACCCTGCTGCCAAACCCCCAACAGGTCATCCTGTTAATAACTACCTACAATCAACAAACACTAGCCTTTAAATAAAAAAGTTAAAAACAATTTTGAATGCACTCAACACCAACTAACGGTTTTACAAAAATTCAAAGTCATTTCGACGTACAGAAAAAACAAAAACATTAAGGATATCTTGGTCCGTTCCAGATTCAGCTCTAAAACTCTCCGGCAGCAGTCTCCGTGGCAAGCATACCATAGAAAAATAAAATAGATTTTAGGTACACCCATAACGCAAAGTCTATACTTGAACACAAGCAATATAGTGTACTGTATAACATGTGCATATTGTCGGAAACGCTATATTGGGGGAAACTAAAAACACACTAGCGGCAAGGTTAAAACAACATTTACACATCAAGAATAACACCATAAATACAAAACTGATTCATCATTTTAAAGAACACTGGATAAACCAATTGACAATCTCAGGGTTGGAATCTAACACTGCATTTGTTTAAATGGATACACAGATTAAGAACATGGACTCCCGTGGGACTTAATGAGAGGGGGAGAAGTTTATGGTAAGACACCGGTTTTAAACCATAAAATGACATTACGTTGAGCATATATGTAAACCCGGAAATGGTTTAAGAAGTATAAATAGGGAATTCAAGTTTTGAGGGGAATCATAAAATAACATTATCCATAAATAAAAGTTACATAGTAGTGTCACATGTGCTTCCACATTTCTTGACCTCCCTTAGATGCTTTGTTTTAATTTGATCTGCTCTGAAATTATGGTCTCAAAATAATAAAAAATAATTAGAATTCGCATTAAGCAAATTATTTAGATAATCTCAGGTGTGGGGCTTTAATTCTCTTTAAGCTTTCAACCCTGTTTTGATTCATAAATTGTTTTAATTTATTAGCAAAACTGCACAATTTAGAATGAATGTTGTATTTGACAGTGTTGAAAGAGTTGCCGTGAACTTACTAAGTTTACAGGCATTAAGATTAAAAATGTACACTTGTCTAAATGTCCTACATAAACATATACAGTGGGGTCGAAAAGTCTGACCATTTTTTTCTGAGGTTTTTTTATTTAAAATTTGAAATGACCAGGTCATGAAAATTCACAATGAGTCACAACTAGTGATTGGGATGAATAGGCTGTACAGTATTGTCCCATTAGCTCAGGTATTCCAGGTATGTCAAGTATGTAATACTGTTCATTATTGTAGCAGGTGGGGAGTTGGTTTAGCGGAAGTCTGCAGAAGGACTGTGGTGGAATGGGGAATTAACATTGCATACCTGTTGCATATTTTTGTTTTCTTATATGAACAAGCTGTTCTCTCTCTCGTGTGTGTGTGTGTGTGTGTGTGTGTGTGTGTGTGTGTGTGTGTGTGTGTGTGTGTGTGTGTGTGTGTGTGTGTGTGTGTGTGTGTGTGTGTGTGTGTGTGTGATTTAGAGGTGAAGAGACAGGACACAATCGCATGAGATCAGCATGTTTATTAGGGCATATACAAAAATCATAGTCACGGATCAAAGTGTAGTCAGTTAAAAAGATTAAACTATTGAACTGGTATTTATTTATTTAATATTTATTCTTGTTAGAAATATAACGTTAGAAATCTTCATCCTTAATTCTGTCTATAGCAGGAAAAAAAGTGTTATTTAGAGTGTGTAGTGTAATGATATAAAATATCATATGACACTTTTTGTAATAAAATAATATCTGTAATAAAACCTACGTAGGCCACACTAAGTAAAGAACATAATTAGCATTTCATTTAAAATGTCATGGCGTCAAAACTTATAGCAGAGGTCATCAGTGCAGAATTTATTTCTGGTGTAAAACACCTAAATGTTTTAAAAAGGTTACTAAAAGTGGACAAGTTTAATTACTTTTCTCACCAAAAAGCTGGAAAGGTAATGTTTATCTGTATAAACATCTCTCTATCTATCTATCTATCTATCTATCTATCTATCTATCTATCTATCTATCTATAAAGCTATTAAACAAACAAATAAATAAAAAATATACAGCCATTATTAACTATTTCATCATCAATATTTAATCATTTTAATGTAGGATTAATTCTATTTGGGAAATTCAACCTGGGAGTTTCTTTTTTTTCTTTTTTTAGGAAAATAAACAGTTCTTTACACCAGACGTGTGCATTTTGGACATGCGCAGGATTTAAAGACGTTTTTAAAGCATTTCACAGAGACTGCTCCTGTACTGCAGGTTTCTGTCAGGTTCGCTGCATCCTGTATGTATCCGTGGTTACAGAATTAGAATTGGAACCTTGGAATCATGAGCTGTTATTATTCTGAAATGTGGAATCAGAACATTCCTGAGAATAAAAGCTGATCTGCATCAAGACAATCCACATTCAGAGGAAAGCTGTACATTCAGTAGCTCTGACCTGCATACAAACACTGGATAGAACATGAGTAAACAGGAAGAAGAGAAGGGAATGGAGAGGAAGGTAGACGGGATGTCCTGCAACATCATCAATGAGCTGCGGTTAGAGAAGCAGCTCTGTGACGCAGTCATCGTGGTGGACGGCGCCGAATTCCACGTGCACAAGAACATCCTGTGCGGCTGCAGCCCATACTTCATGGCTCTCTTCACCAACGGCGGGTACCCTCCTGATAAGCTTAGGTACAGCATCCCTAACGTTTCCGCCAAGATAATGGAGCTGATCGTGGAGTACGCGTATATAAGACGTGTTAACATCACAGAGAAAAACGTGTGTAAGCTGCTGATCGCTGCTGATTGTCTGTTGGTGAACAGCCTGGTGAACGACTGCTGCACGTTCCTGAAGGCTCAGCTGTGTCCCGAGAACTGCGTTAAGATCTGGCATTTAGCTCACTCCTACTTCTGTGAGAAGTTGAAGCAGCAGGCCTTCCGGTTTATCTTGCACAACTTTGAGGAGATGGTGCGCCTCTCTGAGGAGTTCCTGGATCTGACAGTCGAGCAGCTGAGCGAGATAATCGAGAAGGACGAACTGAACGTGAAACAGGAGAGCGTGGTGTTTGAAGCCATCTTACAGTGGATCAAACATGCGCCATGGAAACGGAAAGCGCACATAGGAGTGTTACTGCCTAAGGTGCGTCTGGGGCTACTGACACACGATTACCTTATGAACAATGTGAGCAACAACGTTTTAGTGATGGACGACATGACATGTAAGCCGATCGTCACCAGCGTTCTGATGGGCATCGATGACCTCAACCCGAGCCTTCCTCTCAGCTCTGATCTCCAGAGACTCCGCCTGCCCAGCGCCGTTCTGCTGGCCATCGGTGGCTATGGCCACAAGAATCTCAATACCATAGAAGCATACGATACGCGAGCGGCGCGTTGGGTCAATGTCACATGCGACGACGAGAGTCCACGAGCCTATCATGGGACGGTGTATCTGAACGGCTTCGTGTACTGCATCGGAGGATTTGACAGTGTGGATTTCCTCAACAGTGTGAGAAGGTTTGACCCCATCACCAGAACCTGGGCTCAGGTGAACCCCATGCACTCTTGCCGGTGTGACGTGAGCGTGTGTGTGCTGGACAGTCGTATCTATGCGATGGGAGGATTTGATGGCATCAGACAGGTGAGGACGGTGGAGCGATATGAACCTGAGAATGATCGGTGGTGCATGATCGCGCCGATGCACGAACGAAGGGGCGACTCTAGCGCTACAGTACTGAATGGCAAAGTGTACATATGTGGAGGGTTTGACGGGAACGGGTGTTTGTTCACGGGGGAGTATTACAGTCCTCAGACGGGAGCGTGGACCCTCATCACCCCCATGATGATCAGAAGGCGTGGACTGGGCGTGGTTGCGTACGGAGGATGGGTTTACGCTGTTGGGGGAAATGATGGTGTTAATCAAATAAGCAATGTAGAGGTGTATAATCCTCAGACCAACGTGTGGACACAAGGTCCAGCCATGAACAACAAGCGCAGCAACTTCGGCATTGAGGTGCTGGACGATCTCCTGTTCGTTGCTGGAGGAGAGAACGGCACTACCATCATGGATGAAGTGGAGTGTTATGATAAGCAGACTTCTGAATGGCATGCAGTCAAAAACATGGGGATTTCTCGCCATGCTCTGAGCTGCTGTGTGCTGTCTGGTTTACCCAACATGGCAGAGTACGCTGCTCCCCGAGACAATCCCTACAGAGTCCCTCAGAGCTCACAGAGCACCAGAGGCTACCTCACACCTCCTGCCAACGTCTGAGACGTACAAATAAACCTCTCTCTTCATCAGCATCATTTTGTTCTCAAGAATCAAATTAACCACTCTGAAGCAGTCAAACTACTGAATTTGCCTTTTGTTTACTCTCTTATGCTGCAAACCGTTGTACTGAAACTCGTAAACCCACAACGTCCCTCATGGAGACGTGCGATAGAACAGTCCTGAGAGCTCTCACACACACACGTACACATACCTGAGATCACAATGACATGGCGGCACTCATGTGGTCAACGCTAAACAGAATTCCTTCACGTTATTTTCTATGTGATGAAACCGGACTTTGTTGACTTGTAGCTTTTGTGTCATAAGTTTTGGTTCGTGACGTAATTCCGCTGATTTTAGCCCAAATTCACTAATGTGATAAAATCACTGTAACGGATCATTTTTACGAGCAAAGATGAAGACAGGGGACGACGATTATACATCATTTCTCTCTGTACATCACAGGAATAATTCATGTAGGTCTTATTAATATGTTAATCAAACTCAAATATGACCTTGCTCAGAGTATCCACCAGTATTTCTGAGCCGGAACGCCTTTAGATCGGAACGCCGGAAAACTGGTTCTGTACTTTCAGAGCTCGAGTACAACAGAGTGCAGCATTAATACCAGCAGATCCACAGCAATGGACTCTCGGATAATACTATAAACACCAGGTTCAATTACACTACAATCAAACAAGAAAAAAAACATGGCTTAGGAAAAAAGGACACAAAATAATGACAGAGTAAAGGAAAAGGAGAGACACAGAATGTGTGTGTATGGGAGAGAGAGAATGATAGAGAGAGAATATGTATGTGTGAGAGAGGATGAGAGAGAGAGAGATGATGAGAGAGAATGATGCAGAGAGAATTTGTGTGTGTGAGTGAGAGATAGAGATGATGAGAGAGAATGATACAGAGAGAGGATGAGAGAGAGAATGAGAGAGAATGAGAGAGATATGAATGAAAATTAAATAGAAAGAATGAAAAGCAGAAATCAAGAGGGAAAACAAAAAGAGAAAGACAAACACACTACATGAGGGACTGACAGAAAAAGTTCGAAACAAAAAAGTGAGAAGAAAAGAAATGTAAAAAATAATGGAGAGAAAGAAAGAGCAAAAAAGGAACAATAAAAATGATAAATATGAAAGAGAAAGAAATTATGGTAGGGGAATAAAAAGGTAGGACACAATTACTAAAAATCAGGAGAAACCCTGGAAAAGAAGAGGAAGAGAGAAGATAAAGAAAAAAGGAAAGAGAGGAAGGAGAAAAGAGAGAGAGGGATGAAAGAAATGAAGACAGATTAACGTTTCACCTTGAAGAAGTCAGTTTTGTCAGCGATGTGCTTTAACATCCCCTGTGTGAGTGGCGGCCTGATCACCACGGCAACACGACCCTGGCTCGGGCTCATCGGCTGGGCGGAGTCAGCCACGCCCACCCGTTCTGCTGTCACCATGGCGACGGAATGCGTCAGACCCACCAGGTCCATGAGGAGGGAGACAGCGACGGCGCGGATGCTGAAGTCCAGCTCAGAGAAACAGATGTTCATCAGAGACTCGAGCCACCGAGGAGGCGGAGTCACACCGCCGCTGTCTGACATCATCATCACCACACACACGTCATTAATAATCATATTAATATTAACTATTATTATTGTTGATGTTGATATTAATTTATAAGTAATCATACATTGTAATTAGTAATAATAAACAGCAAATAATAAATAAATCAGTAATATTACATAAAAAAGTAAATCCAGAATAATCATCAGAAAACTTTCAAATAAACAATAACATGCAAATGTGAGAGTATGTTCTGTTTAATATGCACTGGTTAAATAAAATCATTTTGGCAGCCGTGAACGCAGACACGCACTCCTTCTGTTCAAATACACACAACCTCTCTGTTAACTCCGCCTCCCCCTGGTTAGACCCCCCCCCAACTGGGTGATGTAGAGCTCCACCAGTCTGCACAGAAAGTGCTGGAAGTGCCCGAGGCAGTGCTGCATCACAGGAGCACCAGAGAACCAGGCTGGAGTTTAGGATCGTACTGGAGAGGGGCATGGTCATCAGACTCCGCCTCCTCGTACTGAACAAAATCTGTAAAGCTGCTCTCTGGAGAACAAACTGTGGAGGGATTTTCCCTGTCCTCAAACATGTCCTCGCTGACCGGGACATCAAGACATAACCGGGCCGTGGGAGAGAGAGAGAGAGAGAGAGAGAGAGACAGGAGAGAAGGAGAGAGAGAGACAAGAGAGAGAGAGAGAAAGAGAGGTAGGGTAAAAAATTATTTAAAAAGTATACAAGATCATAGTAAGAAGTCAAAGAAAGTATTAGAAACTAGTGTACTAAACAAACAATCTGATCATTGTCACTGTTTATAATTCATACTGTTTACTGCTTTTCTTTCTTATTCTTGTCATTTTGTGTGACTTACAGTGTGAGTGAAATTTCCAGCATCTCATTACTGCGTGATGACTTCACGCAGACTGTGTGTGTGTGTGTGTGTGATGTGTGTATGTGGTGCACTGACCTGGCGTGTGGTCACTGGACAGGAGGACGACGGGGGGATGAGCGGAGGTTGGACTTTGGAGCAGAGGCACAGACAGTGTTGCAGTCCGAGCTGCAGCGTAACGGCCGACACCATCCTCAACAACTGGGGCAAGTGTTCTGTCTGGATCTCTATATACACACATCTCCTACACACACTTACAGACAGACAGACAGACAGACAGAGAGAGAGAGAAAATGTAACTCAGTTGATCTGCTGAAAGTCATGAAACTGTTACACAGTCAGTGTGTAAAATGTAAAGTCTTGATACCGTGTATTTGGTGTACGATGGTGTATTTGGTGTACGATGGTGTATTTGGTGTACGATGGTGTTTTTGGCTGTCATGTAAAGAGAAACTGTGTGACAATGAGCCTTGTGAAGTTGACTCAGCCCTCAGGGGTTTAATAAGATCACCACTAAGAACTGAATACTTACTGCAAGTTGGTTAATGACCTTGAAACATTTAAACAGAAATGGGGTGTAAATCAATGTATTTGTGATGTTGATTATAACGGAAATAGTTACATATTTATTTGAGGTTTTTTTAGTGATAATGTGATGTGCTGAAACATGATGCTTAATTGATTAGTCTATGAGGGGGAAAAATGTTTTAATCTTTGGTATTAAAGGATATTTCCAGTCCATCCAAGGGTTTTCTCTCTCTCCCTCTGTCTCACCTAGGATTCTCTCTCCCTCTGTCTCACCTAGGATTCTCTCTCCCCCTGTCTCACCTAGGATTCTCTCTCTCTCCCTCTCTCCAAGGGTTTTCTCTCTCTCACCTAGGGTTCTCTCTCTCTCTCTCACTCTGTCTCACCTAGGATTCTCTCACTCTCTGTCTCACCTAGGATTCTCTCACTCTCTGTCTCACCTAGGATTCTCTCACTCTCTGTCTCACCTAGGATTCTCACTCTTTCTCTCTCTCTCTCTCTCTCTCTCTCTCTCTCTCCAAAGGTTTTCTCTCCCTCACCTAGGGTTCTCTCTCTCTCTCACTCTCCATCTCACCTAGGATTCTCTCTCTCTCCAAGGGTTCTTTCACTCTCTCCCCTTCGCACACCACCTCACACTCTTGCCCTCTCTGGATTTCTGTAAAGCTGCTTTCTAGCAATGTCTATTGTTAGAAGTGATTTATAGAAATGAAACTGATGTGAATTAATGTTTTATTATTATCATGAAATAGAATGTTATTGATATTCTACTGACTGTTGTAATCTCAGAGATGCATGATGCCAAATCTGAGACATTTATAAAGCTTTATCTAAAGTTTTTTGTGAAATGAAAACATGTTGGTGCTCATAAAATATCCTGTTTCTCAAAAAGTAGTGTGATTAATTGCTTTTAAATGAGCTATCATTTAAGCAGTCTGGAACAAAGTCTAACTTAAAAACTGTGAGGTCGGCATGAAAACTGTGATATTTAGGAACAACTTGCTTGATCTGATTGTTCAGGTAGTTAACGATCTCCTCCACCTGATCAGACCGATCCTTTAACACCAAATGCTTCATGAGGGGCCGAAAGTGCTCGCTCTGCATCAAGCTCTGGTATATTATAATAATATATAACAATAATAATATATATTAATATTATACTTGCTCAGTTATTTATTGAGAAAAATGATCCAGTATTACATATCTGTGAGGGGTAAAAGTATGTGAACCGTTGCTTTCAGTAAGCGTTGTGAGCTCCCTGTGCATTAATAACTGCAGATAAACGTTTGGGGTAACTGTTGATCAGTCCTGCACATCGACTTGGAGGATTTTTATCCCGTTCCTCAGTCCAGAACAGCTTCAACTCTAGGATGTTGGTGGGTTTCCTCACATGAACTGCTTGCTTCAGGTTCTTCCACAACATTTCTACTGTATTAAGGTCAGGACTTTGACTTGGCCATTCCAGAACATTAACTTTATTCTTCTTTAATCATTCTTTGGAATGACACGTGTGCTCAGGGTTATTGTCTTGCTGCATGACCCACTTTCTCTTGAGATTCAGTTCACAGACAGATATCCTGATATTTCCCTTTAGAAATCGCCATCCTGGTCCAGATGTAGCAAAACAGGCCCAAACCATGATACTACCACCAGCATGTTTCACAGATGGGGTGAGGTTCTTGTGCTGGAATTCAGTGTTTTCCTTTCTCCAATCATAACGCTTCTCATTTAAACTAAAAATTCTATTTTTGTCTCATCCATCCACAAAACATTTTTCCAACATCCTTCTGTTTTGTCCACATGATCTTTAGCAGACTGCGGAAGGTCAGCACTCTTCTTTTTGAGACCACTGGCTTTCTCCTTGCAACCCTGCCATGTACACCATTGTTGTTCAGTGTTCTCCTGATGGTAGACTCAAGAATATTAGCCAATGTGAGGGGGCCTTTAGCTGCTTAGAAATTACCCTGGGTTCCTTTGTGACCTCGCAGTCTATTAAATATCTTCATTTTGGGGAGATCTTTATTGGACCCTACTGCAGGGGAGGGTAACAATGGTCATGAATTTCCTCCGTTTGTACACAAACTAACTGTCTGTGTATTGGTGGAGTCCAAACTCTTTAGAGATGGTTTTGTAACCTTTTCCAGACTGATCAGCATTAACAACCCTTTTTCTGAGATCCTCAGAAATCTCCTTTTCTTCATGCCATGATACACTTCCACAAACATGTTGTGAAGATCAGACTCTTACAGATCCCTGTTCTTCGTCATCCCATTGATTGAAGACACCTGACTCTAATTTCACTTTAAGATTAACTGCTGATCCTAGATGTTCACATACTTTTGCCACTATCAGATTTGTAATATTGGATCATTTTCCTTAATAAATAAATGAACAAGTACAATCTTTTTGTCTCATTTGTTTAACTGGGTTCTTTTTATCTACTTTTGGACTTGTGTGAAAATCTGATGGTGTTTTAGGTCATATTTCTGCAGATATAAATAAAATATTTTGCTGTTTGCTGTACACATATTACCAGTATCCAGTGTTTTTCAAAATAAAATCTTATCGCTTGATAGCGTAGAACCTCGTACTCCAAACACAAATCTGCTACTAGACGCGCAGCATACACACATACAGTAGAGACAAATATTGATTATAAAATAACAAGGTGTCTACAAGGTGAATGAGGCAGAGCAGCGCACAGCTGCGGTGTTCAAAGGTCAGTCTGAGACCGGATCTTCCCAACAGCTGAGAAAAGAACAACAACAACAAAAAAAGACAGACTAATGTGCTCATTCTGAACATTATCGTTTTTATTGTAATAACTTCTACAGGGACTTCTACAGGAAGTCTACTGATTATTCAGACTAGTCGCTGCAGCCCCAAACATAAGTTATATGAAGTGTAACTATATACAGATAACGTTATTTAGTATTAATGTATTAAATCATTGTGTACTTTGTTTTTCTTTAAAAAAAAGTTAGTGTTAGGTTTTACACACCAGTATAATGTGTCAAGTCCGATACTTAACGCTTAGTTTTCCAGATATACTTTCCTCATATGGGACGAGGCGTATGAATGAATGCTGACATTCATTCATCCAGTAAATGAAAGATTTGTTGCAAATGAACATGACGATAAACTTCTGTCCATCAGAAATTGTAGGAGGCAGGTATACATGTATATGGGCTTGGAGGGAAGGTAGGGTGAAGGAGTTATAAATAATAATTACAGTGTTATTGTACATGTAAAATTTAGAGCTTTGATTATACCCACTGGCCCTTTAAATTATACTAATACTGTATAAAATGGGAAGAAATCATATACATGCTGAAGCTACAGCTATATAATTTACCTGTGTCTCTGCACTCAGGATGGGACTGAGCAGACGTGCCTCATATCCATGGAGTGCATCTGCAGCAAATACACCACTCTGAAAAACAGAAGAAAAGAAATGTGCATAGAAAACACTTTTCTCTGATGGGAAAAAGAGCTGTGAAGTATAATGGAGGAGTTTTTAGTTCACCTCATGAGATTAGGATCCTCAGTAAGATCAGTCACAGAGTCCTGGTACTGGAGGTCCTGTAGTGACAAACACTGGTACTAATAATCGCTCAATAATCTGTGCCTTTATGGGGGTTTTAAAGATTTAGTTGCTTTGTTTGATAAGATGCTTTGAGAATTATTCCTCAGTCTTCAGCCAACATTTAAAGTAACTGCGTGTGTTTGAAAACCTCTTACCTTGCCATTTGTCTGCCCTGGTGTGCAAAGCCACTTCTCTAGAAGGATATTACGGATCTTGAGAAGGTCAACACCGTTAATGGGTGCGATCTCTTTAGCCACTGCGTGAATGTCTGGTCAGGCAAACAAAAGTGGCACAGAAAACATGTGATGAGTAAATGCTGTTGTTAAGAACTGTTTAAAGCAGCCTTTTGTTATACACCCTAGGGCTAGGGGTCGACCGATAGTGGATTTTACTGATACAAGTAACCAAGTCAGGCAGAAGTTTTGTAAAACTGATACTGAATGAAAACACTCAAAGTAAAATATTCCTGAACTTTATTACAAAAATAAAGTACTGACTGAACCATGAAAATGTACTGCACATTTTAAAATGAAATATAATATATTAACTATTAATAAATGTTAATTTAATGTAGCACTCTGTTAGATTTCCAAGTATCTCAGGAATCTCATATTTATGTCTTCAGATCTCCATCAGCCCTATCAGCCTGTTCTACCATTACTTCTATTAACTTTTAGTTCTGTGCTGCTATGAGCTAGAAAGTGTGGTTTACCGCAGAGTTCAGGCCTGGAGAGTCCAAATGAACACACACACACACACACACACACACACACACACACACACACACACACGAATGTTCACAGAGACTTCTGGTTTATTTCATCCAAAACAAAAGTATTTATACACATTGATAAGAAGCAGTGCGTTTCTACTGGTCCAGGTGTGAGACAGATTTAAAGAAAACACACAGCACATAGTCATAATACAAAATAAGTCCTGTGTCATGTTGACATGGAAATACATAATATAACCAAGGATAGCAGTTGATCAGCTTATTTAAGGAGGTTATTAAATGAATACAAGGTAATTAAACGAATACATTCATCATAGGTATTTGATAGCAGTTCATAATATAAGAGTACATGATAAGAGAATTTCCCTTCACACTCCAAATAACAAATAAAAATAGAGATGTCCAAAATGAATTAAAAAACACTTCAAATAACAAGAATGAGTTTTTATTTCTCCTCTAGAGGTCACTCTCGTGCTGCATAATGACATCGGACAGTTCTCAGCCGCTCCTGCAAGGGACGCAGTCGAGCTCTACTAAGGGCTGCATGGTTCTCAATGAAATAGGAAACTTTTTTTTTGGCTTGAGCAATTATTCGATTCTTACATTACTTACGGAGGCTGCATTTGAACAGACAATAAGGAAAAGTAAAGCTTCAGTGCTCCGAGTTTGACAGCAAAAAATTCACATCTTGATCTACACCATGAAAAAAAATTCCGTACTTTCTCCAGACTTTCCAGAACCATGCCTTGCTTGCTGAAATTTAGGCACATCATGATTCTAAATGACCAGCAACATCAGTACATCAACCCTAACCTTTCATGAGTCCACACTTTCATGAGTATAACCATTAAAAAAGAGGCTATTGTACATCTTAATAAATATTCAAGTTGCAATCAAAATGGTGCATGATTGCTTGAGTATTGGTGCTTAGGGTCTGCATGGTCAGATTTACTCTCACCAGGGGAGGTCTGTCCAGCAGGACTCTTCACGCGCTCCACCACTGAGCTGTGCTCGAACAGAGACGCGATGAGACGGCCGGGCAGTCCCGTGAGCTTCAGCAGCTTGGGGCAGTCCAGCTGAAAAGTCATGAACACGTTCTCTGTGGCTGACCGCTGATACTGCAGCTTCGAGGTGAAGCTCTCTCCCCTCGTCTGTAGCTCCTCCTACACACACACACACACACGAAACAAATCCATAAACAAGTGCATTCAATAGATCATAAAGTTAGTAGAGTCGTTTATGCTGTATTAAATATATACACTGTATAGAAAATATAAAATGATGCCTAATATTTTTGTAATAGTCAACAAAAGAGCCTCTCTGTAAATGCAACAAGACTGCAAAAGAAAAAACAAAGCAGTGACCAGTTATATTAAAGCACAGAATAAAACTAAGACAAACCTGTATTCATGGAAATGACATGACTTTAAGGCTTAACCAAGATAAGTGGAAAAACAGTTTGGTCAATAGCGATGGGAAGGAAAGACATCATTGTAAAATTTGTTTATAAACAAACAACTAAAGATTCATCTATAAAATAATTAAAATAAAAACTTGTACATATATAGATTTATTTTATAAAGCATCTTATTCCTGTGGTAACAAACCTGTAGCGTATCAGACTTCAGCAATTTGTGTACGAGGTCCAAGCTGAATTTCAAACACATGGTTCTCTCTGCATCTGTAAACAAAGCAGCGGGGCAAATTTCTATATTTATAATAAATAAATCTATTCATGATAGATTAATATAATCAGCGATTAGACAAGGTTTATAGAGGCCAATCGTAACAAAACTCAGTGGAGCGGTTTGACTCTTGACCCCAGAGGTCTGTGCTGAATTTGAACTCAAACGGTCACTGGGAGGCACCATCACATTTTGTTTTGTGTGTGGATTTTATATCATGTGATGTTTCCCACAAACACAAATTCTTTACATCAAATTGTAGATCTCCTTATTTTGAACAACTGTGCCTCAAGAACCACTGCTGTCAATCAAATTGCTGTCAACTCACACATACATGTACACACATTATGCACACACACATGAACTGGTGTGACTAACAGACCAGATCTTGTGCGATTTGTAAAAATAAATAAATAAAATTATTATATGGGCACAGTGACAGGGGCCCCTTCATAAAGTTTTGCATAAGGTCCCCAGATGTTTAGGACAGTCACTGGATTTAGTTTTACACATTAATTTATAAATATCTATTGAATAAAAATGAAGCCATGTTTTTCATAATTGTTGTACAGATAGGTGGCAAATTAAAGGAACACCCTTAAGAAAGGAGTTAGGGGTGAGGGCATTTTTCTGTCATGGTTTGGGTCCACTTATCCCCTTAAAGGAAATGGTCACTGCACATCAATATAAAGTGGTTTTGAGTGATCACCTTTTTTCCTATGATGAAGCATTTCTATCCTGTTACAAACGGACAATGCACCATCCATAGGGCACAAGGGGTCAATGAATGGTTAATGATGTGAAGGATATGTCATGGCCTGACCTGATCTCAACCCAGTTGAACATCTATGGGAGATTTTAGACCAATGTGTTATGTCTATGTGATGTCTTCATCATTATCAAGACAGCAAATGATGATCTTTTGGAACAATAGTGTACCATTCCAGCAGTACAATTCCAGAGACTTCTAGAATCAATGCCAAGGCACATTGAAGCTGTCCTGGGAACACATGGTGGTTTAACACTGTTTATTAAGATACTGTTAATTTTCCCTTTAATTTCTCACCCATCTGTATAATGTCACTGTCACATGGAAACCTAGCATCTCCAGATTGGGTCATTTTTCCTTCTTTAAGTTCTTTATAAAACAATGCTATTGGTCACCCTTTACATTTAACTGTGGGTTTCACAAATATTTAACCAATGAAAAGTATTAAAAAGTGTTTGTGACTAAATCTCAATCTCTAAAACTTTTGGTAAAGCCTCATAACTCCACTGCACCTACATGTTGAAGGATTGATGTGCCACATAGCAGAGCTGAACGTAAACAGTGATCTTGAAGGTACATAAAGAACTGGTTGCTTTGAATAAATACAGCATTTTCTTTCATCAGTAAACACCAAGTCTGTAAAGGCTTTTTTTAAAAAATCTAACATTAATGTCATTTAAAGTAACATTTTTTAATGTACAGCCACAATATCAACTGTAACAGTTCACTGCACAAAATACAGGGTTTTATTTCCTGAAAAGTAACAGTTTGTCATATGAGGTTTCCACCCGAGAGTGACAACATGTACAGTGTCCTCCACTAATATTGGCACCCTTGGTAAATATGAGCAAAGAATAAAACCTTTTGTTCAAAAAATTCACAAAAATACTCTGCTCTCATGGATAAACAATTGCAAACAGGTTTATTAAAAAAATGTTACATGGGTGCACAACAATTTAAAAAAAAAATAAAAATTATTTGTATAGTGCTTTTTACAATAGACATTGTCTCAAAGCAGCTTTACAGAAATATCAACATGGTATACAGATATTAAAGGTGTGAATTTATCCCAACTGAGCAAGCTATTGAGTGGCGACGGTGGCAAGGAAAAACTCCCTAAGATGTTTTAAGAGGAAGAAACCTTGAGAGGAACCCGACTCAGAAGGAACCCATCCTCATCTGAGTAACAACAGATAGTGTGAAAAAGTTCATTATGGATTTATATGAAGTCTGTATGGCATTAGGAGCAGCCGTAGTCCCAGCAGACTGTAATTAAAGAAGATTTGAGCTCCATCCAGAGGCAGAAAGGATCTGGATCTCTAGTATCTCCATAAATTCATGTGGGGCTCGGCGAAAGGAGAGAGGGAGAAAGTAGAACAGAATCTAGTCAGGGTAGGCTTGAGTAAACAAATACGTTTTAAGCTTAGACTTAAACACTGAGACTGTGTCTGAGTCCCGAACACTAATAGGAAGACTGTTCCATAACTGTGGGGCCCTATAAGAGAAAGCTCTTCCCCCTGCTGTAGCCTTCACTATTCGAGGTACCGTCAGATAGCCTGCATCTTTTGATCTAAGTAGGCGTGGCGGATCATATAAAACCAAAAGGTCGCTTAGATATTGTGGCGCGAGACCATTTAGTGCTTTATAGGTTAATAAGAGTATTTTATAATTAATGCGAGATTTTACTGGGAGCCAATGCAGTATTGATAATACCGGTGTGATATGGTCGTATCTTCTAGTTCTAGTTAGGACTCTAGCAGCTGCATTCTGGACTAATTGGAGCTTATTTATATTCCTACTGGAACATCCAGACAGTATGGCATTACAATAATCTAATCTAGAGGTGACGAATGCATGAACTAGTATTTCCGCATCATGTAGTGACAATATGTTTCTTATTTTAGAAATATTTCTGAGATGAAAGAAGGCTATCCTAGTAATATTATCTACATGAGCATCAAATGATAGGCTGGAGTCAATAATCACTCCAAGGTCTTTAACTGCTGCACATGATGAAACAGAAAGACCATCCAGAGTAACCATGTGATCAGAAAGAATACTTCTAGCTACACGTGGGCCTAATAAAAGTATTTCTGTGTTATCAGAATTAAGCAGAAGGAAGTTAATTAACATCCAATGTCTAATGTCCTTTACACAATCCTCAACTTTACTAAGCTTATGTCTGTCCTCTGGCTTCGCTGAAACATACAACTGTGTATCATCAGCATAACAGTGGAAGCTAATTCCATCTTTACGAATAATTTGACCTAGGGGTAGCATATATAAAGTAAAGAGCAGTGGGCCTAAAACAGAACCCTGTGGAACTCCAAAAGTAACCTCAGTACGCATGGAGAATTCACCATTTACATCTACGAACTGATAACGATCGGTGAGATAAGACCTGAGCCAGGAGAGGACTGTTCCCTTAATACCAACAACATTTTCTAATCAAGGAGAATAGTGTGATCTATAGTATCAAAAGCTGCACTAAGGTCGAGTAACACAAGCAGCGAGACACAACCCTGATCGTAAGTCAGTAGAAGGTCATTTACTACTTTAACTAACGCTGTCTCTGTGCTATGATGAGGTCTAAATCCTGACTGATATATTTCATGAATGTTATTCCTATCTAAGTACGAGCGTAACTGCTTTGCTACAACCTTTTCTAAAATCTTAGAGATGAAGGGGAGATTTGATATTGGTCTATAGTTGGACAATTGAGACGGGTCAAGATCAGGTTTTTTAATCAAGGGTTTAATAACTGCTAATTTAAGTGATTTAGGTACATAGCCACTGCTTAGGGAACAATTGATTATATTTAGAAGTGGCTCATTTACTCCTGGACCAATCTGTTTAAACAAACATGTAGGTACGGGATCTAGTATGCAAGTTGATGAATTGGCTGAAGAGATTAATGAAGCTAGTTCGGTCTCTCTAAGCGGAGCAAAACACTCTAAACATTGATCTGATATTGCTACATTGTCATGTAATGGGTTTGTTACAGTACTGTCCAGTTTTAATTTAATGGCCTGTATTTCACGTCTAATATTTTCAACCTTATCATTGAAAAATTTCATGAAATCTTCACTGCTATGTAATGATTGAGTGTTTCTCTCTGTAGTGGTTTTATTCCTAGTTAATTTTGCTACTGTGTTGAAAAGGAGTCTAGAATTGTTTTGTTGTCTCCTATTAAGGTGGAGAAATAGATTTTTCTAGCATCGGCAAGAGATTTCCTATATTTCAGTAGGCTCTCCTTCCATGCTGTTTGAAATATCACCAGTTTGGTTTGACGCCATTTACGTTCTAATTGTCGAGTTGTCTGTTTTAAGGTTCGCGTTTGATCGTTATACCAGGGTGCTAATTTTTTTTCTCTAATTATTTTCCTTTTGAGTGGAGCCACTCTATCTAGCGTGTAGCCGAGTGTTGACTCCAAGCTTTCAGTCGCCTGATCGAGTTCTGTGTGATCTGACGGTGATCCAAACCTAATTGATGTTTCTGCGAGGTTATTTATGAAGCTCGGTGCAGTAGCTGATGTGTAGGTACGTTTTACGCGGTAGCGAGACGAGGTGGAAATATTATGATCAATACGTATTATGAACGAGATAAGATAATGGTCTGAGACAACTTCAGACTGCGGAAAAATGATAATATTTTCTATACTTAGTCCGTATGTTAGTATGAGGTCAAGAGTGTGGCCACCATTATGAGTAGGCCCGATTACGTTCTGATTAATCCCTACTGAATCTAAGATGGACACAACCGCTATTCTTAGAGGGTCTTCCAGGTTATCAAAATGAATATTAAAGTCTCCGACGATTAATGCTTTGTCTACAGACACAACCAGGTTTGAGACAAAGTCTGCAAATTCACTAAGAAATTCAGTATATGGCCCTGGGGGTCTGTAAATAATAATTAGAGGAATTGACTTATTTTTTGTGGCTACATAACTTATACTGGTATAAAGAATTTCAAAAGAATTAAATTTATGCTTAGGTTTTTGTGTAACGACTAGATTTTGACTATGGATGAGTCCAACACCTCCTCCTCTACCAGTTGAACGAGGCTGATGTACATAAGAACTCATTGTTCCATCAATGATGGCAAGCCGTCCTGGCCCAGATGCAGCGAAACAGGCCCAAACTGTAATGCTACCACCACCATTTTTCAGAAATGGGATACGGGTCTTATGCTGGAATGCAGTGTTTTCCTTCCACCAAACAGAACCCTTCTCATTTAAACCAAAAAGTTCTAATTTGGTCTCACCTGTCCACAAGACATTTTTTCCAGTAGCCTTGTCCATGTGATCTTTAGCAAACTGCATGCGGGAAGCAATGTTCTTTATGGAAAGCAGTGGCTTTCTCCTTGCAATCCTGCCATGCACTCCATTGTTGTTCAGTGTACTCATTATGGTGGACTCATGAACATTAACATTTGCCAATGCGAGAGAGGTCTTTAGTTGCTTAGAAGTTACCCTGGGATCCGTTGTGACCTCATGGACAATTACATGTCTTGCTCTTGGAGTGATCTTTGTTGGTTGACCACGCTTGGGGAGGGTAACCATGCTCGTGAATTTCCTTCATTCGAACACAATCTGTCTGACTGTGGATTGGTGGAGTCCAAACACTTTAGAGATTTTTTTTTTTTTAACTTTTCCAACCTGATGAGCATCAATAACTTTTTCTGAGATCCTCACAAATTTCCTTTTTTTCATACCATGATACACTTCCACAAACATGTGTTGTGAAGATCAGACTTTGATAGATCCCTGTTCTACAAATAAGACAGGGTGCTCACTCACACCTGATTGTCATCCCGTTGATTGAAAACACCTGACCCTAATTTCCCCTTCAGACTAACTGCTCATGCAGACGCCAACAATGTCTGCACCATGCACGTTTCCTTTACAGAATGCGCTTAAGTAAGGTCTTTACAAGAAAAATAGGATCCAAACCCACATGGGCTGTGCCCAGCAGATTGGCAGTTCATCACCTTAACCTCTTGCTGACATAGTTCACGCATATGAAATTACATCCCAAAGCAAAAAAGTGGAGCAAAAAAGAGGTGTCGGTGCAGGTTCTCTGCCACTGTCGTCTGCACTGCGGAATGCGTTCTGCGTTGACGGACCGCCAGAGACGCAAGAGCCTTACAGCAGCTGTGGCCAAAAAGCATTGAAATACAGCACACGGTTGCAAAATGTGTAGCCACAGTGCTGGCTTTTCACATTTCTCCACTCTCTCTAGTGCTAGCTCAGGGACCTGTACAAAGCTTTCCGTTTGTAGGCCTTGTAGATGTGAGACAGACATTGTTGCAACAAAGCCAGCCATTGTTGTAAAGAGGAGGCAAAATAACAAGTTTGCAACGAGGATGGGATTCAAACCCGCACGTGCAGAGCACAACAGGTTAACTGTCCATCGCCTTAACCTCTCGGCCACCTTGTCCGAGGCCCGCTGCTTTTAACGAAAACTATGCAAATTAGGTTTTAATGTTAGCTGACTAGATGACTGCTTCTCAAATAGATTTTAGTCAAGTCTTCAGGTACGAGCGGTGCCGTCATATAAACTGAAGGGTGACGATGCGGTGAGACGGCCCAAAGGTCTCACAGAACGGGACAATTCCCTAGTTGAGCCGTCGCAATGCAATCCAGTCCCTGGGCGGCTAGGTACCGACTACCTATGGACTGCCCATCTCAGCGAGTTAAATTTCTTTGGAAAATATAACTTTTACCCATGACCCTGAAAAGGATTAAGCGGTATAGAAGATGGATGGATGGAAATGTAACTTTTATTCTTACCTGGATATACACAACAACTGTGGAAAAAGGGGGTATGAATTGGGACGTTCGTGAGGCAGCATGCTACATGGTGTATAGCATGAAAGCATGGGAGAAAAACCTGCATAAAGCCTTTGGAGACAAGACATCACCCACCATAAGCTAACTACCCTGGCAGTGGTGGGATTTGAACTCACACCCCCGAAAAGACTGGAGCCGAAAGCCAGCACCTTGGACCACTCAGCCACACTACCCTAGGCCAAGCTAGTGGTATACCCATTTGTGGTAAGAAGGTGACCAGGTCATTCCACCAGACAACAAGAAATCTGGCATGGGTGCGACAAATGGGCTGTTGTGAGACTCAAGTGCCTTTCGCTTAACCAGCTCTGCCGGAGACATCTAACCATTTCCAGCTGAAGACAGAGCTAAGGCGTGGTCTTTTGGACGCGATTCGTCTAGGCTTAAGACCCCATGGTCCACGGTCACATCAGTAGTGTTTGCGGAAGAGCTCTTCTGCTATGACCTTACATCCCACTTACAGTGGTGCTTAAAAGTTTGTGAACCCTTTAGAACCTTCTATACATCTTCATTACCAGGGCCTAAAACATCATAAGATTTTCACACAAGTATTAAAAGTAGATAAAGAGAACCTAATTAAAGGATCCAGACAAAAATATTACACATGGTCATTTATGTATTGATGAAAATGACCCAATATTTCATACCTGTGTGTGGCAAAAGTATGTGAACCTTTGCTTTCAGTATCTGGTATGACCTCGGTGTGCAGCAACAACTGCAAACAAACGTTTCCGGTAACTGTTGATCAGTCCTGCACGTCAGGTTGGAGGAATTTTAGCCCATCCCTCATTACAGAACAGTTTCATCTCTAGGATGTGGGTGGGTTTACAGCAGCTGTGGCCAAAAAGCATTCTAGCAGTTTTTGACATGTACATGTATTTCATCAGCACTGCTACAAGCTTATTTTTTCCCCCATAACACTAATATAGCCTTATTCTGTTTACTCAGAAATACTATAATTTTATTTTCAGTTCCTCTCCTTAACTTCAGTCACTTCCACACTGAAACCTATAATCAGAATATCTCCAAAGCTCAGGTATAAGCCTAAGTCTCCACTCTAAATCATGTGTCTAGAACACAGGCTCTGAACTCTTATCTAACACATTTGGTGTTTTATCTGCTCTAAACACCCACCTCAGCTCGTGCAGGCCGCGTAATTAGCTGATGACTTGAATCAGGTGAGTTTGGTGCAGGTTCTAATTGAACATACTCAGGAGTGTAAGGAAGCCTCTCTCTAATATCTTTCTTACCGGTTCAACTCCAACTTCATCACCACCCCAAGAAAGCACTGCATGTTAGTAGTGTTCAGGGTCAGTATCTAAACTGATAGTCTATTCACACACACTAGCACTAATACACTTCACATCCAGTATTTCCTTCTCTAATGTAGTGGGTTCATTGGTAACGGGTTTGTCTGATTAGTATTCTGGAGAAGGTTAACAATGTCTGTGTGTTGGTTCAGAGTTGTAGTTTGTGTTTGCCATGTTTGTAGTCTGAGGTGTGTTGTGGATAAAAAATGTCATAAAATAAACATAAGGGAGAAGAAGGAAATAACGGGCACCTAGACACATAGAAGCGGGATTAGGCGGACATTGACAGATTGGAATTACGAGCAATTTAAGAGCAGTAATAGTCAAAAAAAAGTCAAAAAGAAGTGTACAAGCTGAGGAGTGCTAAAAACACACACACACACACACACACACTCGTACAGTCAAGGGCGGGCAAGTAGACACAACATACATACACACACATGAATAACTTTAATAAAATCTTATAGTAATAGAGAAGCTCTATAAAAAACAGAATAGTAGGATATGCAGGACAGTAGAACTGTAATGATATTAAGAAGTTGGAAGTACAGTAAACCGCTTTTCAAGTAGTATAAATATATATAAACTAAGAAATATAGTGCAAATATGAAAATAAATTATAAACGAGAAATACAGGAAAAAAAAGGAAAATATAACTTACTCATGATTCAGGTGGTGAAGATTCTCGTCTCACAAGGAAAGCCTTAATTTTTAGAGAACCATGAAGAAAGCCAGTTATAAGGGTGGCTGGGTGAAACTGCCCCCCCCCCTCTATTTAACGATAAGACCAAGGTCCCTCCCGGTTGTTTAGTCGTCTTGCCTACGTCATTTTTTTACCTAGGGAATTGAGAATCCTGGTTTCTGACTACCTAGGTAAATGAGAGTCCTGGTTTTTGACAACCTAGGTAACTAGAAACTCTGGGTTTTTGTTTCCTGGGTTTTTGGAAATGCCTGGGTTCTTATTTTATGTGTAAATTAAAACCCCTGGTTTCAATTCTATGGGTAAGTGAAATAGGCCTTTTCTGGAAACCTATGGGTTATCTAGTGTGTAAATACAGTATAAATACTGGAGCTTAAGCTCAGGGTATTGGGATCACTTTTGAGAATTCTCATCGGTGTGGATCTCGTGTGGTGGAATGGAACAATAAAGCTGGACCCTTGCTTCTTCTCACTCAAGGCTGGTGTATTTTTTCTATCTCCAACTGGGCTCAGAGGTAGATGTGAGTATTGGCTTCTAAGTTGAGTTTTAAATGTTTTTGGGTAATAGGCTAAATTCGAGCCAACATTTGGCACCCCAGATGGGACTGGGCTAAGATCTATATGTCTGGAATCTCTCCCGTGGGACTTCGCTCTCTAAGCAACAGACAGGCCGTATAGGAAAAGGCATTGCAGACGCCTGTTATTTCAAAGCTCTGTTTTAGTGGTCTGTTGTTACGATTGAGAAGCCCCGGGGTGGGAAGAAAGACTAAGTGGGTCTCCAAAAGAACCTTGAGTGAGTGAGAAGAGGTAAGAGATGTGTAGATTGTAGAATGTACTTTTTATAATTGTAATAAAGAAATGGTATATGTGTTGTGTGAGTGAAAGTCCTGCAATACCGCTGGAGGAAGGGAAAAAAGGTAGAAAAAAGAGAAATAGAGAAATACTCCAGGGCTGGGATAGAAAGCAGGTGGAAAATGAGGCCTCAGACCCCAGATACCGGCTACTAGACTAGACTAGCAGTCTAGTGGCGGCTGCATTGGTGGGGACCCCTAATACCGCTGGAAAAGGATTAGATAAAAGATAGATAGATTAGATTCCAGGGCTGGATAGAGAGGGGAATAAATCCTGGGCCCAGGTCCGGGTCGTGCAATACAGCATGCCCGGTGTATGAATGGAATATGTACTAACAAATGTGTGTGCTTAAAATATATGTGCTTAGAATATGAGTGTGGTGTGAGAGCGTGTAAGTTAGTGCTCTGAACAAGAGCTCCATACATTTGATGCTTGATAAGATTTAGGGAAAAAGAAAAAAGGGAGAAAAAAAAGGGAGAAAAAAAAAGGGAGAATAATAATAATTTTTTTTTTTTTTTTTTTTTTGAAAAAGTTGTATTTAATTTATGTGACTGTAAGCTTCATACATACGGAGCTGGTGTGAAGGCGTTTTATATTCTGAGACCACAATGGTGTGTATGTAATAACTAAACATCTGTAAGAGAGTGTGTGACACAATGTGTATATGAGTGTGCCGACGTTGTTAATAGAAAGGGGTGTATGTGTGTTCCTATCTGTTCTTATCTGCGCAAGCAGGCCTGTCTTCTGTGTGGAAAGGAAAAAAGGAAAAGAAGAAAAATGTGTGTGTGTGCGCACTTCAGATTGAGCTGACTAATATAGAACAGTGTGAGATTTTTGTTTTTAAATTTGTTTTAATGTTTTTTATCTGATATGGATTTTCTGTGAGTCGGGTGTGACTGTGTGTATTATAACTTTATTGGTATCAATAACTGCTGTTTTAAAAACTGGAGGAGCATGCAAGAATTGTAAACAAAAAAAAACAAAAAATTTTTTTTGTTGTTTTTTTTAAAAATATTTTAGGCATCTGTCAGACTGCCCATTGGGTGAATAAGAACTTCCAGACCAGTAATATATAACAAAATTGTTGAGAAATCAGGGAGTCAGTCCATTGGGACCTTTTCATTTATATTCCATAAATTATGAAGGCGTTGTTCAGTTAAATGACAAATAATAATACAATTTAATTTTTGTTTAATTACCCAAAATTGGGTAATGTTGAATAGGTAAATATTATGTCTAAGAATATTGTAAACATGTAAGAATTGTCTGTTGTGTGAGGCTGTGGAATTACCTAAAGTTAAACTTAAAACTTATAAGAGTAATTGAATCATTTAACTTAATTAATTAATCATCATAAGTAAATTGAATGTATGTACTCTGAGTGTATGTGAGTCCCTAGGGAGGCTGGCTGGGCCAAGTACCGACGGAAGGGAAAAGCGGGCATAAATCGGTACGAGATAGGCTAAGCAGGCGGGAACAACAGGACAAGTCAGGAGGAAAACATTTGGCTGTGAGGCATAACTTAGTGGATTTAGGGGGTGTGTGCGACCGACTCTAAGGGCTGAGAGGTGTGAGACACGACCAGAGTTATGGCTGAATGTAAGAAAAAGATGAGCCCGATAGAGAGGGTGATAAGCAAACACTGTACAGATGAGAAGGACATTAGACATTATTGTAAAAAATGGAGTGAGAAGACAAGTGGTGAGTGGAAATGGCCCGAGGAAGGTACTTTTGATGAACAGCTATGCCAGATAATGAAAGAGAGATTAGCTGTATGGAATGAACAGAAAAAAGGCTTGAGAGTGAGGGAGAAATGTGTGAAGACAGAGAAGATAGTGGACTGGTTTGTGGAAGCAGGGAAAGAAGAGAAGGAGAAGGATAGGCGGCAGAGAGAACGAGCAGAGGCGGTGATACGGAAGAAAGAAGAAAGGGAAGCAAGCCTAGGAAAAAAGATAAAAGAAGCCATTCAGGAGGAATTGGCCGAGGCCCCGCCCTCATATAATCCTCAGTACCACCCTCCAGTGAGACCTGTCGGAAGTGCCCCACCCGCCGGGCTCTACATGATGCAAGACCTGGAAGACAGAGAAGATGAATGGAAGGAAACTGAGGTGGACATACAGGGAACATTCACCGGATACCAAAGAATGAGGCATCGCATGCGGGAGGTTGGAGAAAGTATCAAAATGGAAGAAGGAGCTGCCGAATATGAGGATAGAGAGCGAAAGCCCACGGCTGGACCTCCCACAGGTAGGCAACAAGGAGAGGGACAGGGAACTACAGGAGTATATGAAAAACTGGACCCGCACTCCGGGGTGGCCGGAGCACAGGGAGATTCCCCCCAGCACTAGCACCCCGAGGCCAGGGTCACGGCCGATGGTGCACAAGCAAAAAGACAAGGAACTGGAGGAAATAGAGGAGCAGGAGGGGCATGGGACCAGGGGCAATCAAGAAGGTCGTCGGAGCGAGAGAGGGCACGAGGGTGGAAACGGAGAACGAGGGGCTCCACATACCAAAGGAGGAGGAAAAAGTGAGCCGAGAGACAATGTGGGGCGGATGATCCGTATAGAGGGGGATGTGGTGCTCTCCCCATATGCTGTCGAGGAGGATAAGGAATTGGAGGGCAGGATTCGACGGCTAGAGGACAGGATATCATACGGCGTGGGTAAAATGGATGAATTGAAAAATCTCGCAGGTCAAGCGTTCCAAATGGCGACTGCTGTGAAGAATAAGTATGCGCACAAGCCGCGTTTGGGAGAGTCAAAATCACAGAGGTCGAGAAGAGCACTGAACCAGTCAGCAGGAAAACATGTGAAAAGCCTGAGTAAGGCCTCAAAAGTCCTAATATATCACCAGCAGAAGAAGAAGCAAGTAAGTTCAGACATGGAACTGGACAAACAAGTGGGGACTGAGAGCGAGGGGACTGAAACAGACAACGAAGGAAAAGTTGAACAAAACGTCAGTGAGGAGGAGGACTTGGAGGATTTGAAGCTTAGAGGAGCTAGAACACTACGGAACAGGGAAAGCCTGAGGCCCCCAGTGAGATTCGAACCTGGTGTCACAGCGTGCTTGGCGCATGCCCGCTCCCAGTCGGAGCCCAGCCTTACTCAGATGATGCCCCTCATGGTTAAAGGAAAAGCCTTACATTATGCACCCTGGAGTTTCATGGACCTAACGGGCCTGATCCAACAATTACCCAACATGTGTGAAGGGGGGCAGAAATGGATTACACAGTTTGAGGAAAAAACATCAGGACAGCACCTGGCGATAGGCGATATCAAAGCCATTCTCTGCCAAACAGTGGGCAAGGGACGGGCTGAAGAAATTTTCGATGGGGCAGAACACAGGGATTTGATAGACGACCCCAAGGCTGATGCCATCCCGTTTGGCCAATACCGACAAGAAATATGGGATGCAGTGAGGAGTATGTTTCCGGCTAAGATGGACCCTGGGAAGCTTGAAAATATAAAACTGAAAGACGAAGAAAACGTGATAACCTTCATACAAAAGTTTCAAGATAAATGGAGGGATGAAACGGGTGCCAAATGGGACGATTCAGTGGCAAGTGTGGGACTGTTCAAACTGCTATTGAAGAAGGCTCTCCCTGGGGAGGTACAGAAGAAGTTAGAGGAAGTGGTGGGGCTCAACGCAATGGAATGGGCTTCATTTCTGGCACATGTGACCCATCACGTGGAGCAACACAGGAAGCTGAAAAAAGAAGCTAAAGATGCTACTGAAACCCTAATGAGCCAACTCTATAAAGCACAGCTCGGCGAACTGACCAGGACTAAACAGGAAGAGAAGGAACGGAGGAGGGAGCACATTAAACAAGCGGCAGTGATGGTGCCCCATCCACAAGCGTCAGCCCCAGCACAGGCTGACCCTATGCTGTTGGCCAATGGATACCAGGCCCACCCACAACAGCAAGTCCCACACATAACTACTATGCTGCACCCTGCCCAGATGGATTACATATATCATATGAGGGCCCCCATGCACCCGGGAATGCCACCTGTCTGGGGGAGGGGACGAGGATACGGACGGGGTCGAGTTTTGCCAAGACCAGATATGGCAACTGAAGGGTGTTGGGGATGCGGTGATCCTAGCCACTTCAGGAGAAATTGTCCACGTGTCCCACGACCAACTTGGGGAGACCGCGTGGATAGGGCTGAAAGAAGAGGTCAGGTGCTTGGACCGAGAGCGCCGGAGAGCTATGGAATGCCACCTCGGTGTCAACCGCTACCCCCAGTACCCCAAGGTGGCCCCATGTATGGCCCCTATGGGGAGCCGGGACCCAGCCAGAGTTGAGGAGGCCGAGAGAAGCCCGGGGGGGAGCTCATGCAGTCCGTCACCACACTGCATCCAGAACAAGAGCCAACTGTTACAGTGACGATTGGAAACACCTTGCAAGCGCCTTTTATGATCGACACTGGAGCTACATATTCAAGTATAGGGAAAGAAGGTTCACAGCTCCCCCTCACCTGTAAGGCTATTCAAACTATGGGCTTCTCAGGAAAAATACAGACCTTACGATTCACCGAGCCTCAAGAACTATCTCTGGATGGTGTGACAATACAAGCACCCCTGTTATATTCGCCAGGAGCGCCTGTTAACCTACTGGGACGTGATGCCCTGTGTAAGTTGGGAGCTCAGATACAGTGCGAAGCGACTGGGATTTGGGTGACGTTCCCCAAATCAATATCCACACAATTCCTACTGTTGCACGAGCCACCTAGCACCGCCCGTAATGTGAGGATGGTATACTGGCTAGAGATGTCCGATCCAGCTAACTCGGAACTCTGGCACAGATACGCAGAATGGAAACCATGGTTACAGTACATGCGGCCCGATTGCACCGAAGTGGAGGCCCCTTTATATTGCACTATTAAAAATGATGACGGTGGACGAGACCAGGAATATGCTCAGCTTTGGGAGGACATGGAACAGGGACAAGTAATGGACATTAAAACCATGGAAATAATAAGCGGCCCACAGGGAGTGGCGGCTATTATAAAGCTCCCAGATAGAATCGCTAACTGGTATCAGCTGGAAGGGACAGCGCCCCATGTCACACTCATGGTCACCAAAGGCCTGGAACGGGAAGAGGTAGAGCCAATGATAGGGCAGGCAAAAGAAGGACAAGAGTGGAAGCCAACTACCAATCCATCCTTGCACAAGTCGCCTGATGGAAAGTTTGTGTGAATCTCAGTAACAGCAGTTGATACCGCCGTGGCCACTAGTGTCTGCATATGCACGAACACGGACCGGAGTGGTTTACAAATGGCAGTTAAGGCAGCAAAAGATCAGGACAATGAGGAAATACTGAAAACTATTCCAGAACAGCTATGGACAAAACATCCGACTGACGTAGGGTTGGTTAAATCCGCCGACCTAGCTCAGATTAAGGTAAAAGAGAATGCAAGGTTGCCCTACCAGAAACAGTATCCGTTGTCAGTGCAAGCTAGAGAAGACATACGGCCCACAATACACGGATTGGTAGAGGCCGGAGTTCTAATCTCCACGCGAAGTCAGTGCAATACCCCCATTTTTCCAGTTAGAAAACCTGACTCAGAGAAGTGGAGGCTAGTACATGATTTGCGTGCTATTAACCAAATTGTGATACCGGAAACACCAGTAGTGCCAGACCCACACACCTTATTGTCGAACATTCCAGAAGGGACCAAATGGTATACTGTTATAGATTTATGCTCAGCATTTTTTAGCGTGCCACTGCACCCAGACTCACAGCATTTGTTTGCTTTTACATACGAAGGGCAGCAGTACACATACACTAGACTTCCGCAGGGATACTGTGAAAGCCCATCCATATTTAATCAGGTACTGGCTCAAGACCTCTCAGCCCTGGAGTGCCGTAGCACCATCTTGCAATATGTCGACGACCTTTTGATTTGTAGTGCGTCCAAAGAGCAATGCCAGCACGACTCTCTAAAGGTTCTAAGAATGTTGGCCGAAAATGGCCACAAAGTAAAGAAAAGTTGCAATTTTGTAGACAAAAGGTGGAATACCTAGGTCGTGTGTTAGAGGGAGAAAGCCGTACTATAGCGCCAAAGCATGTAGAGGCCATACGCAAGGCCCCACAACCAACCACCGTGCGACAGATGTTGGGATTTCTAGGAATGGCGGGGTTCAGTCGTCCATGGATAAGTGAGTTCGCGCTAAGGGTCCAACCATTACGGGATATGATTAAGGCAGCAGACCAATCACAGCCAAATGCCCCCCTCGTCTGGACTCCTGAAGTTCTAGCTGCACTCGCAGACATTAAAATGGCCTTAATGACCGCTCCTGCATTGGCTAACCCAGATTATAGCAAACCTTTTCACCTCTATGTATCCGAAAGAAAGGGGTACGCATCGGCCGTCCTAACTCAGCAGCAACAAGGGATGGGAAAACAGGCCATCTCCTATTACAGCATGGCTCTCGATAACGTGGAAAAAGGGATGTTATCGGTCTTTGGCAGCGGCCGCATTTGCATATCAGAAAGCGTCCTCAATCACCATGGGGCACCCAGTTACATTATATACGACCCACGCACTGCATGCTCTCCTAACGAGTCAGACCTTTGTGATAACGAACTCCCGTCGAACAGGATATGACTCCATTCTGTCAGCCCCGGAGCTCACCATAGAACGGTGCACCACGGTGAATCCGGCCGATAAACTGGTAACCCCGATAGATGGTGTACCCCATGAGTGCGTAGCGGTATCAGAGATATTTTTGAAAGCGCGTTCAGATTTGGAGAACTGCCCTATTGATAATGCTAAGCATACGTATTTTGTGGACGGCTCCTGTTATCGTACTGATACGGGCAATAAGGCTGGGTTGGCAGTAGTAGAAGCACGACGAAACCCGGCGACGTTTGAGGTAGTGATGAGTGTTCCGCTCCCCCAACCCTGCTCGGCCCAGCTAGCTGAACTACGGGCGTTGACAGCTGCATGTAATTTGGGCCGTAATGAGAGTTGCAATATATATACGGACTCAGCCTATGCTCATGGAGTCTGCCATGTGTTTGGACCAATCTGGGCTCAAAGGGGATTCCAGCGGGCAGATGGGACCGCCGTGACCCACGGGGAAGCGATTTCAGATTTACTATATGCTATGACATTGCCCGCAAAATTAGCTGTAGTGAAATGCAGGGCACATAGGACCGATGACTCCTTTATCACTAAAGGGAACTCACCAGGGAAGCCCATGGCTTAGATCATGCCCATAGAACCGAAACTATCCGAAACATCCGTCAGGAATGGTGGTCCCCATTTCTGGCCAGTATGGTGGACTATGCGTTGAATAGATGTGAAGTGTGTATCAAGAACAATGTGCGAAAGAACTTCACTGCTCCTTTAGGACATATTCCCCCGCCGACGGGGCCATTCCGGCATATAATGATGGATTATGTAGACATGGGAGCAGACAACCGGAAAGAAGGGAAGCGCTACATTCTAGTAATAGTAGACCGCTTCAGCAGGTGGGTGGAGGCAGCTGCAACTTCCAAGGAAGATGCAAGGACCGCGGCTAAATTTTTATGTCGCGAAGTCAATCCCCGGTTCGGTATTCCAGATTTTCTGAGTTCGGACAACGGTACCCACTTTGTGAATAACGTCATTGACAATGTGGCATCTGCCTTGGGGATAGATCATAAGCTAGGATGTGTGTATCATCCTCAATCCCAGGGCATGGTAGAACGAGTGAACGGTACCATAGTTAATAAACTGGCAAAAATATGCGAGAGCTCTCGCCTGAACTGGGTACAGACCTTACCACTGGCCTTGATGAAGATGCGTTCTCAGACCAATCGTATGACGCACTTGACTCCTCATGAAATGCTTACTGGGCGCCCAATGCCTATGGCATTCACCCGAGGTCCATACACAGGGCCGTCTTTGGCACAATTGGAGGACGAAATGCAGGATTATGTGCGAACCCTCACCAAAATCCATAGACATTTGTATTCACAGGTTCGTGAGGCAGTCCATGGAGAGAGCGAGGTACGGGGGGATGTGCGCCTAGTGGCACCGGGGGACCAGGTATACATTCGTGTTTTCAAGAGAAAGAACCCCCTTGTGGGACGTCGGAAGGACCATTCACCGTGGTCGCTGCAACCCCCACGGCTGTGAAAGTAGAGGGGAGGAATTACTGGTATCACTTGAACCACTGCAGCAGCGCCGAACCAGGTAAGGGACCGCTACTGCAAGACACTACCGACGAACAACCATCGACCTCAAGACTAGTCAGTACAAGGAAGCCCACTGGGGCAGTGGTGTTCACTGATAGTGACAGTGATTCGGGTGCATCCCTGAGCCCTGCCTACGGCACTCGAGCCCAGAATAAGCGGCGAGCTGTGGAAAAACTCGATAGACTGTCTCAGTCTGATGCCAGTAGCCTCACCGTTCTCACGCCCCGAGTAGAAGTGACGGGTGTAGTTATCTGCCCACAGGAAGTTGTAACCCCAGCAACGGAGGATTTTCTGTCTACATTTGCCACTCTCTGTCAGGACCTTGACGACCCCGCTTTGCCTCTGAGCCTAATCAACTCAGATACGCTACAGTCTCTAGCAGCACAGTTGAACTTACCTGAGCTTACTCCTGAACGTCAGTCTCCGCATGAATCCTTGCGCACTTGCTTACCCCCGGTTCCGGAGGGGACCGGTGGAACAAGCTCCACAGAATAGTAGCACGTATGTGGGTAAACTGATTTTTACAGCAGGGCTAATAGCACTCTTTTTCTTTTTCTACGACCCACTGTTTAAAAGGAATGCCCTGGATTCCTATCATACATTACGCCCACTAGCGGCTGCTACTTCCCGCACAGCCCTCTATCCTCGTATTAGGCGTGTTCGATCCTGGACGGCCCCTGGCTCAACTATAGGTTCCCGTAGCTCAATGTGCGCGTTAGCTCTCCTTAGACTCGCCCATGAAGAGTCCCTGATTGGGAGAAGTCCCTATTTGGCCTCATTCACTTTCTCCCCAGCTCGGTCTGTGGAGATTCACGTAGGACATCTTAGAATTACTGGTAGAGCACGGACGAGTAGATGCTCCTTCGAGCTGCCCACGATTGGCCCCCTGTGGCTACCGTTCCTTTGCTCGGCTACGGCATGTTCTTACCATGATAGTACAGGGTCACCCTTCGCATCCCGGGCTCTCCACCCCCTCCTCATTGCCCCGATGTCAACTCCGATCGCACATAAATTAATGAAATTACAATATTATTCAATCTCTACTGCTAACACCTCACTCACGGAGGAGCAGAGTAACATGTATATGGCATGGATGGTCCACACTGCTCGATCTGTGACGGATCGCTCGTGTCTCGTATGTCATGATCGTAGCCTCACCCCCCATTTTATGCTGCCTATGGGGAACCTCACAGAATGTCTCACCAACCCCTATTCTGTTGATTTTTTGTGTCCTACTGTATGCCTCCTTGGGGCCCTTTCTGCTGATTTTGGCCCATCGTGGATGCACAATGCAAGCTCCTCATGCTTGTTTCACCCTGTAACCACTCAAGTGTCGACCGTCTCTGCCCTCGTTCTTTCCCATCTGCCTCTGCTCCTCTGTTGGCGTATATCCTGTGGGAAATGTGTCTGCCCGATGTAATGTCTCCCTGTTCGCTAATGATTTGCAAATTGAAACCCCCTCTGTTTGTGATTCACCCCCATGCACCCCCAACGTGGTAATTCCCCTACCTGATCTTAGTGGTGGTACTGTTCCCCTTGCGGATGTTTTCTGGTTTTGCGGGGGCCAACGTGTACGCCAGACCTTGCCTGCGGAGTGGCAGGGATGCTGCGCCCCGGTTAGGTTGGACGGTAAGACCCGTGTTTTGTTGGTGGCTGACCGACCGTCATCCGGCCGGTACCGTTCACGCCGCGACGTGGCCCTATGGACTCAGTATGTCCGTGACGCTGATGCAGCGAACTATTCTGACTGGGCTGCTGATGAGACTATCCATCTTGACTTTGGGGGTACCCCCGTTGGCGTTCCTGCTCGCTACAGAGCCATGGAGGCCGTTGGCAGTGGTGTAGTGTCTATTTTGCTCCCGGCCGTGCAGATCAACCGCAACGTGGCATGGATTAATTACATGTGGTACAACGAGCAACGCTTCATTAACTACTCGCTGAGTGCTCTCGGACTGGTCCGTGATCAGCTCCATGCCACTTCCCTCATGGCTGCTCAGAACCGTTTTGTCCTGGACCAGATGCGGGCCCCGGAGGAAGGTGTCTGTACAATGATTGGTCCCGAGTGCTGTGCTGCAATCCCTTTGCACACTGGTTCTGAGGGAGCCCTCTCCAAGGTCCTGGGCCAACTACAAGCCCTCCAGACGGAGCAAGTGGCTAACTCCGGCTTTGGGTCTAGTCTCCGCCTCCCGCCGTGGCTCTCCTGGTTTCTTTCTGGAGATTGGACTGCTGCCCTGAACCGCTTGGGAGCGTCCCTGTTCGTCCTCCTTCTCCTTATGGCTCTGGTGGCCTGCTGTGTGATCCCCTGCGCATGGCGGATGGTGATGTCCTCAGCCTCCTTTTCTGGCCAGTATGTTGTTAAGGGTGAGGCGTTACCGCCTCAACGGGGGGTGGTGAATGAGACCATGCGACGGGAGACAATGAGCAGCGACAGCAGCGACAGACAGGGGTCAATGAGCAGTGACAGCAGCAACACCAGCATCTACGAGAACATGAGACGGGACATGAGCCAGGACTGATGGGAAAGGGGGCGCAAGGACCCGTTTGTACAGGGTAGTGGCAAGGTAATGGGCCTATCCGAGACAAACGGGACCTATTGGTGTTTTCTATATGTTCATTTGTGTTGCAGATCTACTGAACCCTGAGGGGTGAGAAGAAGATGTGATGATCCATACCCTGGGTGTAAGTGCTAGCCTAACCTCTCCCCAAAGGGTGGTTCTCTACAGTACGTAAAGTGCTTGAGCCGAAGACAACTGGAATACAGAGGGATACTGCCGATAGAGACTGTTATGCCGAGTGTTATAAAATGCTGTGATATGTGACATGACATGTAATGTGATGGGCAAAAAAGTGTGACGCAATCAGGCATGAGAAAAGTATAATGGTGCTGCCGAGCACATAGTGCTGGCAGGGTGGGAATTTTTCCTCGTAAGAGGTTTTTTCGCCCACCCCTGACTGCGAAAGACTGGGGTTTGGTTTTTGAGGGGAAGCAAGAATCTGCAGGTCCCGACAAATACAAAACTGTGGGCTGACAGGCCTAGTTGAGAAAGATAGGGACGTGTAGATCAAGTAGAGTAGTTAGTTACTGTAGTGTACTCATACGTACGGCAGTAGTAGTAGTAATAAATGATTAGGGGAACTCAGTTAATCACACTTATAATCGATGTAGGCAAACAAACGTATAATCAAGGTAGTTAAATTCGAAATGAGATATATATATATATACATAGTTAAAAGGAGAAGTAAGTTAAGGGTTAAGAGTTATGGCTAGGTACATCTACACATGTCCGGCGCAAAGTGGATGTAGGGAGGTCCTAAGGCCCATTCTCCAGCTGCCAATCTACTATGAGACCCCGGGGCGCACAACACTAGCACGTCTCCCACCAGGTCTACAAAACCTCCTCAGCTCCTGTTCGGATCAGTGTTGCGTAGAAGTGGTTAATGTAAGGGACCCATTGGATTACGGGGACGACGGGCGCAGGGATTATGGCCTTGTTAGAGTAATCCTCCGACAGCTAGCTGGGGACGGCCACGGGGTGCGGCAGAACCAGTTCCTCCACAGATACCCGCTTAATTAAGGTAGTGTATGAGGCTTCACAGCCTCAGAGGGGGAAATGTTGTGGATAAAAAATGTCATAAAATAAACATAAGGGAGAAGAAGGAAAAAACGGGCACCTAGACACATAGAAGCGGGATTAGGCGGACATTGACAGATTGGAATTACGAGCAATTTAAGAGCAGTAATAGTCAAAAAAAAGTCAAAAAGAAGTGTACGAGCTGAGGAGTGCTAAAAAAACACACACACACACACACACACACACACACACACACACTCGTACAGTCAAGGGCGGGCAAGTAGACACAACATACATACACACACATGAATAACTTTAATAAAATCTTATAGTAATAGAGAAACTCTATAAAAAACAGAATAGTAGGATATGCAGGACAGTAGAACTGTAATGATAAGAAGTTGGAAGTACAGTAAACCGCTTTTCAAGTAGTATAAATATATATAAACTAAGAAATATAGTGCAAATATGAAAATAAATTATAAACGAGAAATACAGGAAAAAAAAGGAAAATATAACTTACTCATGATTCAGGTGGTGAAGATTCTCGTCTCACAAGGAAAGCCTTAATTTTTAGAGAACCATGAAGAAAGCCAGTTATAAGGGTGGCTGGGTGAAACTGCCCCCCCCCTCTATTTAACGATAAGACCAAGGTCCCTCCCGGTTGTTTAGTCGTCTTGCCTACGTCATTTTTTTTACCTAGGGAATTGAGAATCCTGGTTTCTGACTACCTAGGTAAATGAGAGTCCTGGTTTTTGACCCCCTAGGTAAATGAGAATCCTGGTTTTTGACAACCTAGGTAACTAGAAACTCTGGGTTTTTGTTTCCTGGGTTTTTGGAAATGCCTGGGTTCTTATTTTATGTGTAAATTAAAACCCCTGGTTTCAATTCTATGGGTAAGTGAAATAGGCCTTTTCTGGAAACCTATGGGCTATCTAGTGTGTAAATACAGTATAAATACTGGAGCTTAAGCTCAGGGTATTGGGATCACTTTTGAGAATTCTCATCGGTGTGGATCTCGTGTGGTGGAATGGAACAATAAAGCTGGACCCTTGCTTCTTCTCACTCACGGCTGGTGTATTTTTTCTATCTCCAACTGGGCTCAGAGGTAGATGTGAGTATTGGCTTCTAAGTTGAGTTTTAAATGTTTTTGAGTAATAGGCTAAATTCGAGCCAACAGGTGCATTCTGGGAAACGGAGTCGCTGGTTTGCTGTGACATGACAATGACACTTGAGAGTTTACTGTTCAAGACTCAGAATTACTATACATTACTATAATTAGCATCAAGCTGCACATGACATTTTATGAAAGTAGTACTATGTTTTTTCTCATTTACCGGTACCTCATACAGTCAAAAGGTTATTGAATTTTAATTATTTTTCTTAAAAATAAAATAAAAAAATGTAAAAACTGAGTTGTGTCGTGGAAATTAGACAACACTTGCAGACTCGTCCTCTGAGGTGAAAAAGGTTTATTACAGAAAGATGGTTAATACAGCATAGAAGAAGTATCCCAGAAGACAAAAAAATTTACATGATCATCCTGTTTACAACGTTTACAGCCAGGCTCTTAATGCATGCTGTTACCTTCTTGAGCATCAGTGAATGTTTGCACCTTTTGGAATAGTCGTGTACGAGTCTTTCGATTGTCCTCAGTGTGAAAAGATGGATCGGAACATCATATAACCTCTACTGGAAAGGGCTAAAATATGCAGGAAAAGCAAAGTATGTGAAGGACCTGTCGTTCAGGTCACACACAGTATTAAGAATCAAACGTGTGTAAACTTTTGAATGGGGTAATTTTGATTAATTCAGCTATTATCTTGTGGACTATATGTAAACATCTGTTATGTGAAATAACTTATTCATGGCGGTACTAAATAAGAAACTTAGGATTTTTATGATCAATCTTATTTTGTTAAGAGTATTAAGATTTTGTAGATTCTGCAAGGGGTATGTAAACTTCCGACCGCAACTGTATAGCCACCCAGCTACCAACACACACACACACACAATTTCAACCACTTAAAAACAGCAAGGACTTTTATAAACAATCAAAAATAGACTATAATATGAACATTTTAACAAATTAACAAAGACACCACAGTTAAAACACTCTAAATACCTTCTTTTTGCAAAAGTTTTCAAAAATCTTCTCTTGCGCCCGCACTCTTCATCTGATGCCAGCTGGAGCCACCTCTTCATGGTCCCCTCAACCTCCATCTCTGCAGCATTAGCTGTGAAGAGGTTTCTATGAACATTGGAAGAAAGCAATACATATCGTAAGGTTATTATGAATCTTAAGCATTAATTACATTTATACCATGGTCAGTGTGAATATTGGATTCTGATTGGCCGGAAGGTGTGCATTATAACCGTTTATTGCACAGGTAGTTCCAGTCAGTTTGATCACTGTGAGCATTTCTAAATCAACGCGCAGCCTACATGCACACACAAACACACACACACACACACAGACACTCAAGCATACAGAGACATTCGTGAACACACATTCATACACACAAACACTTCTTGCCGGCGCTGTCTGCAACTTTAACAAAAAAAAAATAGCTTTGCTGGTAAAAGTTACATTATATTTCTCAGCAATAAGGTGGTACCATCACTGTTGTAATTCAACTCTCAGTTTTACTACACTACTGCTGCGCAACACTGACTATGTTTACATGGACAGCAGTAATCTAATTATTGACCTAACTCTGAGTAAGATAATAACGTGATTAAAGTGTTTACATGAGTCGCTTTTAGAATACTCCTGTCATGTTCCCATTTTACATGTTATAGAACATAATTAGATTAACAGCCCGCATCATTACGTCACCGCGCCACGCCGTCCGATGTCCCTCCAGAATTTCACGTATCAACATACAGTTCGTCTTCATTATGGTATAGTATACAGTTTTGGGTGTTTTTATTTAATTTTTTATGAACGCTTTAAGCGCAGTTATTTATTTGTCATGCTGTACATGCAAGTAGACAACTGCTTGAAGCCGTGAGCTGCATCCCAAACCGTGCACTTAGCGTCTCTATAGTAGCCGAGATAGATGTATTTTCCCTACTACAGGCCTATAGTAGGCAAGTATGCGGTTTGGGACGCAGCCGTGCTCTCTTGTTCGCCGTAAAATGTTGAGCACTGCCGTGTGTATACGTGTCCTGTCGCAAAATGTGGTGAAAACTCACACGACGTTAATAATGTGATTCAGGTGTTTACCTGTCTGTAATACACGTTGATGATGCGACTAAAACAGGAGTACTCGACATGTCTTAATTCGATTAGTACTTACTTCGAGTAACTTGACTTTAATCAGATTAAGGTAATTAAAAATTGCTGTTTACATGGTAGTTTCTTAATCAAAGTATCGTCTTAATCGGGTTAACAGTGGATTGTTGTTGTCCATGTAAACGCACTGACTGACTGCTGAGAGGCACATGATGCAGGTAATTCATATATGCTTAATCTCTCTGTCTCTGATAGATATCTGTCAATTCATTCAAATAAATGTAATCTCATCACACTACTTTATCTCTGTGTCTGATTTATATCGGGCAAAATTCCAGATCTAACGACCTAACTAATAGAAATTAACTGTCATTTTAAACTTCTAATCAAAGTTTGTGCTCCTAAAATCAATGACAGCTTTAATGTTATTAATTGTGGAAAGACCATAGTATAAGCGGGTTAATCCATGGCTAGGTGACGATTTGAACGAGTGGTTCTTTTCCTCCACATCATGCACTAAAATCGTTTAGTGCACATCTAGCCGTGGATTACCCCTTACATATCATCTGAGAGAGACAGCTAATTCTGTATGTAAACAGATATACTTACCAATCATGACCTCTCCAAGTTGGAGAGTGGCCAGTGAAGTCTTTCCATTGACTCCTCTCCAATTGAGGTTCTTTGCCAGGGAATTAGCAATCACCCTCTTCAATATGAGCCAGGTGCAGTCACGCACATCCACCCCGTCAATAAGCGCCAACCAGTTTACCCGAAACCGATGATTTTTAAACCAATAATATAATATAAAATAATATAAAATATAAATATAAATAATTAATAAGCATGTATTGCCTTGTCAACTGTGTCAGTGCTTCTCACTACTCCTGCAGTTACCCTGCCCTGTGTGCTTTCCATGTTTTGCTCCTCTACCAAAGATTAGGTCATAACTGTTCCCTCATATCAAAGTGGTGTTGAATGTTGTGCTTTGAGTGCGAGTGTGTCACCTTGAGAAAACAAACACTCTCAGTAGCTGTGTAATTGTGCAAGCAATTGTTAACAAAAAAAGAAAAAAATTCTCACCAGTTTTTGCTTGCAATCCGAGCTCTGTTGCATCCTTTGCTCCAGACTATGCAGTTGAGGAAGATCTTGTAGGGCAGTAAATCTTCATCAGTATCCAAAGACTGCACCTGGAACACCTGTAGTAGAAGCAAGCCCAGTGGTTTGTTGGTCCAGCACTATCTCTAATTTAGTCAACACCTCTCTCAGCATGGCTATGGTAAAGAAGTTAACAATATTTACAAATGATACACACTATGAAACTATACAACTCCATCCTCAGTCTTATTCCTAACCTACACAAATTCCAGTAAGATGGCTGAGTGTAAATCATGGTTAATTAATACCTTGAAAAAGAAGTCAATCAGAAAGCAGGAGAATACTTGGTACTGTTGGTACTGAAAAAAAAAAACTTATCGTATCATTCTTTTTAAAATTTTAGTATCAACTTGGTACAGATACTTTTGACATCACAACTTACCAATTACAACATCCTTGAATTGCAGGAATGCCAAGGATATTTTCCCATTCATTTGTAACAGATAGCTGCACAGTGACAGGGGCGGCTGTGGATCAGGTGGTAGAGCGGGTTGTCCACTAATCGTAGGGTTGGCGGTTCCCAGCCAGCATGACTCCACATGCCAAAGTGTCCTTGGGCAAGACACTGAACCCCAAGTTGCTCCCGATGGCAAGTTAGCGCCTTGCATGGCAGCTCTGCTACCACTGGTGTGTGAATGGGTAAATGAGACACAGTGTAAAGCACTTTGGATAAAAGCGCTATATAAGTGCGCCATTTACCATTTAGTGACGCAGAAGCGGAGTCCGTTCCATTCCATGGTGTTTTAATTAACGGAAGTAAAAAAAAGAGATGAAGAGAAGGGTGGGGTCTTAGGAAGCAATAAAAAGAACAGGTGACTAGGTGAGAGAAAGCGGGACGCGGAAATGAGCGCCAGGTGGGAATGGCGGACCTGATGGTGTGTGTTTGCCAAGGACCATGCTAATGCTCTTACTGTGGATTATAACCTTGTGGATATTGATTCAGGAGGCTGGCGAACACTTCGGGAATATTCTGCCAAGGTGAATAAACGAGTGAGCGGAGTTTTGAGGGTTCGGAGGCACATCATGGGTTTGAGATCCTTTCTTTAATACTTTTGTGGAGAACCAGTATGTTTAAATCGTTGGATGTTACTGTCTGTAAAGAACTCCGAGTGTTAAGCGGAATCTGACTGCCGGTTTCCCATGCTTTCGGGTTCACGAACTCCCGTACGCTTAAATCACTGCCATTGAAGTGCTGCTTTTAAAGTGAACAACTTTTTTGTTTTGGTTAAGAATTATTTTGGGGTTAAATGTTTTTTTTTCTGCCTTTTGTGTGTGAAAATTTTCTTTCATGAATAGAGCCTTGTTTCCTTATGGGTGTGTTTATTAATCCCACAGAGGGGAACTTTTGGGTTTTCATTATTTCGGTTTCTATGACTGAAACGATCTGTATTTTCTTATGTTTATTGCATAAATAATAATAATCTTATTTTGTAAGAATTGAGTAGCCTTATTCTGAGTGATGTCCAAATTATAAGTTATAAGTGACTGTTAATTTGAACTGTCTGGCGTCCAAACCCCATAAGGTACCACGCTACAGAGTGGCGCCCAAATGGGGACCGAACCGTAAGATTTAGAAAGTTTAGTTGGGGTACTGAACTTAACAGACTTGGACATTTGCGTTATTGATGGACTTGACCATTGTTAATTATTGTGAAATACAGTGTGTACATATTTTCAGTTTTTCTGGTTGGTGTTTACATGAAATGTATGGTTATTGAGAACATTCAGGAGTCTGTGTAACTACTTGCTGCTCTGTATTGTTTCTCTTATTCCCTGGCCATGTCTACCCCTACCCCTCAAATCAAGCGCATCATTACTCTTGTCTTCTTGATGAAGGAAAGAGCCAGGCTCCCACATTCAGTGGAAAAGAAGAGACTGCCTGTGATTTTGCAAGCAGCTGTTATCTGCCTTGTTACAAAAGGCTCAATGGAAGGGAAACCGCTCCCAGCCTTTTTCGGGCCTAGACCTCTTGCTGATAGGTGAACTTGCCGACCAGTACTTTACGGAAAATTTTCCAGTCACGCACAGAGTCTTATTGAACAACGAAAGAGCCAGGATTCCACTTTCTGTGGAAAACCAGAGACTCGCTTTCATTTTGTAAGCAAATGTTAACTGCTTTGCTACAAAAGCACAAAAGAAGGAAATCTGCTCTGTCCAAGGTCTCGCTTTCCGGCTGTTCCTAGAGGACCTGATCCTACGGTGATGACAACCGGTCAGTTATTAAAGCAAAGTTCAAAATTGCAAGCTTGTTTCTGCCTGGTCTCGAACCAGGGACCTTTTGCGTGTGAAGCAAACGTGATAACCACTACACTACAGAAACCACGACAGAGACACGTGTCATGGTTTATACAGCAGCGTTGAATTGCCCAGTGTGGTATAGAGGTGAGCATAGCTACCTTCCAAGCATTTGGCCCAGATTCGATTCCCGGCCAACGTACAGATTGTAACTTCGAGCTTCTGGAGGTGCTTTATGGTAGTTGGCACAAAAGGAAGGAATCACCTGCCTGAAAATAAATGGGTCAACCTAATGTGCCATAGGCTTCTCAGCAGGCCTCCCACAACTCTTTCTGTTTCCCACTTGAATTCTTAGTGCTTCTTTGCTGTTTGTAAACACAGAATATCCAATATGACATGAAGGGCATTCACACTTATTTACAGTTATTGAGCTGACTGACACTGCATTGATTCCACAAGGGAGGTATATGCTGGTGTGTATGCACTTAGGTTCACTCTTATGCAATTATTTAAATGTTCATCTGTCAGTCTTGTTCTGAATTAAGATTCGATCACGTTCATATCAGAACACGCTGCTTCACAAAGGTCTGTAGATCCAAATAAAGCAGATGCTTTGAGGGCAGCTTGGTGAATGTTCTTGTAGTTTTCTGGGTCTACAAGTCTCCAGAAATGTTGTGAATGTTGCTGAGATTTCAGCTGGATATGATTTTGGAGATTAATAACCTCCAACTCCATCTCTACAGCATTGACATTGAACAGTTCAGCCATCTGCTTTGAAATGTGATCCATGTCTATCTCCATGAAAGACTTGGCAACAAATGCCACACATATCTCAAGATTTTCAAAATCACTGAACCTTTCCTCAGATTCCTGCCCAAGCCTGGACAGGAGGTCACAATACTCGAGTACATCCAAAACTTTGGTTGCATTTGCATGGCTTTCTTTCTATCTTTACCAATGAGGGGAAGTGTTGCAATCTTTTGTTTTTCAATTGCTGAAGGTAAGATGACAGTTTTGCTTTAAATACCTTCACAGCACTGATCATATCACATATGGTTTTGTCTTTACCTTGTAACTGAAGATTGAGCTGATTCAGTTTCTCTGTCACATCAGCCAAGAATGCAAGATCAAGCAGCCATCAGACAACAGGTTAGTGTGTGTGTGTGTGTCCCCGGTTCCATTAAAGCCTTAATTTCACTCACCAAGGAAATAAAACGGTGAAGTACCTTACTCCTACTCAACCATCTGACTTCTGTATGAAGGAGATCGCCATACTCTGCAGAAATTTTGAATACAAATTCTTACATTCAGCCATAATCCAGTCCAGACATTCCGTCATCTTCTCCGTGCAGCACTGCTTCATACACGCTGTAGGAGAAAATAAAGACTTCAGATCATCATCACCACCATTATCACCATCACCATCATCGTCCTCATAATCGTCATTGTCATCATTGCCATCATTGTCACCCTCATTGCCGTCATCATCATAGTCACCGTCATCATCGTCGTCACCATCATCATAATCATAATCGTCATCGTTCTGATCATCGTAATCATAATCACCATCATCGTCATCTTCGTCGTCACCATCATCGTAATCATCATCATCATCATCGTCACCATCATCGCCGTCATATCATCGTCATTGTCATCGTCATCACCATCGTTATCATCATCGTCGCCGTCATCATTATCTTCATCGTCATCATCATAATAATCACGTCATCAACATTGTCATCATCATGGTCATAGTCATCATCTATTGTCATCATCATCATCATCATCATCACCATCATCACCATCATCGTCATCATGATCATCATCAACATCGTCAACATTGTCACCATGATCACACTCCAATGCCCTCCAAAACCCTAAAAAAAATAATTAAAAAAAACTCTGAAACCCTCCGAAATGCTAAAAAACTCAAAACCCCAAAAACCCATCAAACCCGCCAAACCTGAAAAAACTCTCCAAAAAAAAAAAAAAAAAAAAACCCTCAAAACCCCAAAAGTTGCAGCTTTATTACAGATGTGTTGAAAATGTTTCATTTCTCAAGGGTTTACATTGGAGACCCCCTAATGGTCAAAAGAATAAAGACATGTAGAACTGCAGCACAGTAATCCTTTACTGTGTGTAAAGGCCAAGAAGAAATAAGCAGCTGATATACACATCAGATAAAGTAGTTCCTGAAGGAGTCGGGCCAGACTGGGACAGAAATTGGGACAGAAACTGGGTCTCACACCCACCCGGTCCTTCCCATACACAATAATACATGTTTGATGTGAACATTAATAAAGCTATTGACCTGTAGCTGCATGATTTCATGTACAGTGCTGCTGTCACGTGATTAGCTGAGTGCATATGGGCCATTGTTCCAGTGATACAATAGAAACTATAATAATTAGAAAATATATTTATAATTAAAATCTACAAGTTAATATAGGAAATTTAAGTAAGACTAGTGAATTTAAATTCAATTTGCATATCCCTCATCAAAAAAAAAAAGTTGAGCAGACACGACAGTACGTTTTTTTATTCATGAACACGCATATGTACATAAAATTAATCAGATCTCTACACTTAAAGGTCGTAAACCCTGTTACCTCAGTGTCAAGCCTGTTACCCTTGTGTAACCAGTGTTACCTCAGTGTCAAGCCTGTTACCCTTGTGTAAACAGTGTTACCTCAGTGTCAAGCCTGTTACCCTTGTGTAAACAGTGTTACCTCAGTGTCAACCCTATTACCCTTGTGTAAACAGTGTTACCCTCATGTCAACTATAAAGTTTGTATCTCCATGTGGTATTCGTGTACTGTGAAGTACCTGGTGTTAAATTTTGGGAAAATGAAGAAAACTAAAGTACAAGTTACACTCTAAACACAAGCTCCATTAAATCATCTTCAGAGAAATGCTGTTACTACAGACTTCGTATAGTAACTGATACTCTAGATAAATATCCCCGTTCATGCCAAGGGATCAAGTGGACACATACATTCATGATAAAAAGAGACTTTATTTACAGTTTACATTTTCATATCACTATAATTTGATTAAAATTACACCTCTTATTTAACAGTTCAGATCAGTAGTTCATAGAGTACAGAAGATACCAATAAGGCCACATTGTGAAGCACACACACATAAAAGGACACATTTTGATATTTTGTAAAATAGTTAGTAAAATTAGAATAATAGCTTCTGTTTTTATTTCTTTAGTATTTGTGGGCATAAAAGCCTGCCTATAATTAAACAGTATAATAGTTTAGTAATATCAGCTGTGCTAGCCCTAGTTAACATAGCGAACATTAACGTTACCTACCCAGCAGTCGCTATACAGCATTAAATAGATGATCAAGCTGAACAAGTGGAAAGAAAAGCTAACGGATGTCACATGATAAAGTTGAAAAAAAATTAACATAAGCTCCACCCATACTGAACCAGGAACACCTGTCACATGGCAAATTCAGTATATACGGACTGTGTGCGTGAGAAAGAGAGAGGTAATGCAACACATGTACAGCAGAGGGAGCTGGTGAACTGTGTGTTTCTCCAGTACACACACCCCAGAGATAAAAGAGGAGAGAGATTTTCCTCCCATTAACCACAGCATGAGGTCATTCATTAACTCACACACAGAAATGAAATAAAATGCATTTTTAAATCCAAACCTGTGACTGTAAATGTATGTATAGTGTATGTGAACATGTACGCATGTGTGTGTGTGTGTGTGTGTGTGTGTGTGTGTGTGTGTGTGTGTTTACAGTCACAGTGTGTTTTGCTGGTCTCCTAGCTGCGAGTTTCACTCTCAAAGGCGGGCTTATCGTAATGCAGTGGCACTTCAAACACACTGCCTCCAAACCTGCAAGCCAATCACAGCACAGGGTACAGCCATTGAATAGAGCCTCCATATGGAGCGTACCTCTGCACTGAGGAGCACGCCCTCCTAAACAGTTAGGGCAGCTACGAGAAAACAGGTTCCCAGTCCATCACTGAATGCAGAAATACATAACCAGAGCCATCTTTCCCTACAGCTCTTGCCTGGCGTTCCACTGAAGATAAGCAGGGTTGAGCCTGGCCAGTACTGGGAGACCTCCTGGGGAAAACTAAGCTTGCTGATGGAAGTGGTAATAGTGAGACCAGCAGGGGGGGCTCACCCTGTGGTCTGTGTGGGGTCTAATGCCCCAATATAGTGACGGGGACACTACTGTATAAACAGCACTGTCTTTTGGATGAGACATTAAACTGAGGTCCTGACTCTCTGTGGTCATTAAAAATATAAAACATAAATAAAAATAAATAAAAATAAAATAAATTTAAAAAAGAGTAGGGGTATAACCCCAGTGTCCTGCCCAAATTCCCTCATTGGCCTTCTCGATCACCCCCTAATAATCCCCATCTCTGAATTGGCTATATCACTCTCTCCTCTCCACTAATAGCTGGTGTGTGGTGGGAGTTCTGCACTATAACTCTATAACTCTGACTTTCCACCAGATCTCTTCCCTTTATCACATATAAACACTTTGTACTGATCAGCCTGACTCCCCTGGAGGTGTCAATCATGGAACATCCTTCCAGACCTGAACGTCAGTACATGCTGGCCCAAATTTAGCCCATTACCCAAAGACACTTAAAATTCAACATAGAAGCAAATACTCACATCTGTGAACCCAGTTGGAGATAGAAAAAAAAAAGACACCAGCCATGAGTGAGAAGAAGCAAGGGTCCAGATTTTATTTCCACCTCACGAGATCCACACCGATGAGAATTCTCAGAAGTGATCTGACACCCGGAGCTCAAGCTCCAGTATTTATACTGTATTTACACAGTAGATAACCAATATATTTCAGAAAGACTATGATATCAATACCAATAGGGTTAAAAAGAGCTCATCTACATTACCATGATGTTTAAAAAGAGGCTTATCAAATTTACCATGATGTATTGAAAGAGGACTTTCTGACTACCATTAGGACTGAAAGTGAGAGAGAGAGAAAACAATTTAGAGACCTTGGTCTCATGTTGTTATCTCATAATGTTATGTGTGCGCGTTCGGGCCTTTGGGTGTGTTATGTCTGCATGCCTGTCCTTGACTGTACGAGAGTGTGTGTGTTTCTCAGCCTGCACTCCTCAGCTCTTATATTTCTCTGTGACTAATAAACCATAGTGTGTTACTCTTAAAGATCTTAAAGTGTGAATCCAATTAGTCAATATCTGCCTAATAACGCTTCTGTATGTCTAGGTGCCCGTCGTCATTTTTTCTTCTCTCCTTTACTGGAGGGGCTGGATTTGGATCTGAACACTCACTATCAGCTCGCACATCTCACTGCTGACATCATGGTGCTACTTAACATTCTTCGCAGCACCCCCTCTGGAAATGGAAACGCGGAGTCCCCCCTCTCAGATACAGAATCCACCACGTGAATGTGTGTATTGACGCCTCTACACAGACAGACCCTCTGCCTGACCCTCCCTCCAGCTTTCAGTCTGAAGGATGATGTCACCTTCTCTGTTCTGGGCTCTGACCATTCTTCCCTCTTCTCACCTGTCAGTCCGCCGTACTCTCACTGTTCTCCTTATTTCACCCTTGCTGACTATCCCATGTCCCCGGGATGCCCCCCATTTTCTTCCCCCTACCGCTCTCCTCACGATTATGCACCCACCAGTCTTGTGAATTTTCAATAAAATTATATATTACTCATACTAGGTCTCCCTCAAGTTTATTTCATGTCATTTTTATCCACAACACGCGTCTCGGAGCCACGGACGGGAGAAAAGGAAAGACATGACAGTGTGGAGAGAAAATGCTGAGTAACTCAGAGAGAGCCTCATCGATCCATTGATCACATCATACCACTTATTATTATTACTGATGTGCCGAAGCTCGGTTTCCATTTTTATACCTTTTATCTTATAAGATTAGAGGTATAATCTGCTTATAATCTGAACTCTGTACAGAACCGCTCGTGCCAACCTGAAAGGTGGTATTAAGGAAGCTAAGGTGGTCTATAAGAGGAGCATAGAGTCCCACCTGTCCAGCAAAAATAAACGGGAGGTGTGGCAGGGCATACAGAACATCACGAACTACAGAGGCCATGATGCGACAACAGGAGACCTGAGTGCGATTCTGGCAGAAGAGCTAAATTGCTTCTTTGCTCGCTTTGAAACATCACAACAACAGCACTCATCTTCTCCAGCCCCACCTCCACCCTCATCTGGCCCCCGTACCAGTTCAGCCCTGCCTCCATCCCCTCCTGGTTCCTGCACCACTCTACTTACTGTGAGGGAACACGATGTTAGACAGATGTTTCTGGCAGTGAACCCCAGGAAAGCTGCTGGCCCAGACGATGTACCTGGTAAGGTGCTCAGATCATGTGCCCACCAGCTTGTCCATATCTTTACCAGAATTTTCAATCTCTCCCTGGCCCAAGCAGTCATCCCGGCCTGCTTAAAATCAGCCATAATCATTCCAGTGCCAAAGAAGTCGCCCACCACTAGCCTGAATGATTATCGTCCTGTGGCCCTCACTCCAGTTATCATGAAGTGCTTTGAGAGATTGGTTCTTCAGCACATCAGGGACTACCTCCCCCCAGACTTCGATCCTTATCAGTTTGCTTATCGTGCAAACAGATCCACAGAGGATGCTATCACCGTAGCTGTCCACTATGTGTTGAGACATCTAGAGCAGCAACAGAGCTACGCCCGGATGCTTTTTGTGGATTACAGTTCGGCTTTTAATACAATAATTCCGGACATTCTCATCACCAAATTGGTCACCCATGGCCTCCCCCGCTCACGTGTGCCTGGATAAAGGACTTTCTCACCAACCGGTCTCAGACAGTGAGACTCAGACACCACCTCTCCTCCACTCGCACGTTGAGCACAGGTTCTCCACAGGGCTGTGTGCTGAGCCCCCTCCTGTACTGTCTCTACACATACAACTGTAGTCCAGTCCACAACAATAATCTCATCATCAAGTTTGCTGACGACACCACAGTGGTCGGACTCATCTCAAAAGGAGAGGAGGCAGCCTACAGAGAGGAAGTCCTAAACTTGGCAGCCTGGTGTTCAAAGAACAATCTGGCTCTAAACACCAAGAAAACCAAGGAACTCATTGTAGACTTCAGGAAGCACAACACTGAGCTGGCCCCCCTTTTCATCAATGGTGAGTGTGTGGAGAGGGTCCACACCTTCCGGTTTCTTGGCGTCCTTATCTCTGCAGACATCTCCTGGACGGACAACATCACAGCGGTTATCAAGAAGGCTCAAACGTGGCTACACTTCCTGAGGGTTCTCAGGAAGTACAATCTGGACCCCAATCTGCTGCTGATCTTCTACCGCTCGTCCGTCGAGAGCCTGCTGACATACTGTATCACGGTGTGGTACGGTAGCTGCACCGCGGCACACAGGGAGAGGCTTCAGAGAGTAGTAAGAGCAGCACAGAAGATCATTGGCTGCCCTCTCCCCTCCCTGATGGATATTTACACCTCCCGTTGCCACAGCAGAGGAAAAACCATCATTAAGGACAGCTCTCACTCTGGCTTTGATCTGTTCAATCTGTTGCCCTCAGGGAGACGTTACAGGTGCATCAAAACAAGGACTAATAGATTTAAGAATATTTTTTTCCCAAAAGCTATTACCATTCTAAACACATACATGTACTGAGTTCACAGCATATGTATATAGTGTCTCAAAACTGTGCATTTCATAGTACCTCCCCATCCACCCCAATATCTTGTTTATTTATCTTGTTTATTTATCTTGTTTATCTGTTTATTCTATGTACATGTTGGCACGGAACAAAAAAAAGGAGTGGCTCTTAATTTCATTGTACATATGTATAGTGACAATAAAAGGCATTCATTCATTCATCATAATCATGTATACGATCTTATCATAATATATATCATGCATGTTATTGTTTTACACACACACCCCTTCGTTGCCAGAGATCTAATTAAAGACTGAGATTGAACGTGTCCCTCCTTCTGATAGCGTAAAATTACGTTACAGATTTGGAATTGCATTCTCGCTGTGATGTCTCACACTGTTTACTCTGGGAAGTGAGGGAGAGAGAGAGAGAGAGAGAGAGAGAGAGAGAGAGAGAGAGAGAGAGAGAGCGAGAGCAAATTTAATAGTATTATTATCAATAATTTAAAAAACGGAGCAGATCCAATAGGGCTGCAGCAGTGCTTTACCTCGAAGTGATTTGTAACACGCAGTGAAAATGGTGTAGCAAAAGTCATGCAACCATTGGGGGGGGGGGGGGTCTGTGTGTGTGTGTGGGGGGGGAGGGGGAACTCTGATACTTTGTACCTGATGCATCATCTTTTATAATTGTCCATTAGAGAAGAAAAAAAAAAATCCATTCCATTCTTTGATTACTTATTTGGCATACAGTGAATATTCACACTTTAAGGCCATTTGGAACAATTTCCAAAATGCATTTAAATGGGGTAAATTGTGTACATTGAACCGAGAGTACTAGACATGTTTGCTAAAAGCAACACAAAGGCTTTATTCACACTGCAGGAATTTTGTATTGCGTGTTTAGATTTTTTCTTTTAGACAGACTGATCAACTGCAAATTTGTTCTGGTGAATGACAGGCATTCAAAATCTTTCTGCAGAACTCAGAATCAGAGATTCATCTGAACTTCAACAAAACATTTCACATGTATAGAGTTTTGTCTACGTTCATCAAGTAATCACATTTATAAGATTATTTATTAATCACGACAGGTCTACTGTGCACGTCTATTACACAACTATCAGTGCTGTTCTGCTGGATATCGGCACATTTCTGGAGCAGAACAAACTAAAGTTCATTAGACTTACCTCTTGATCAATGCGGGTCATCACATGTTGGATTTCGGGTATTTCACTGCCTCTCGGTGTTGTACAACTGCAGGAGCCGTGGGAGGTGCTGATCAAGCCCTTCAAAGAATGCCTTCTTTAAGTCAGGTGACACAAGCCTGCACAACTCAAACACAACCTGTTGAAGAGAACCAAATTTAAAATAGTCAAGACCCAAATCTCCACAATTCTGAAGGCACAAAGTACGTATTCATGTGTAAACAAACATTTGTTTTATCTATGGAAAATAAATGAACATTAGAACAGATTTACTTGTCTCTGACTGAACAAAGCAGGCCATATTAAACTGGGTTAAATATACAAATCCACACAGTTCACCAGTCCAATAGAATCTGTACAACACATTAGCAATACTTCTGCTCTGTTTAGACCCAGAAAATATAAAATACTTACTTTAGTATGAAATTTCTGTCGAGTGTCTACCATGGGGTCGGGATTTACGGTCTGTGAACACGTGCTGATTACACGTGCAGGAAAAGCAACCAACACGTGCAACCCTGACCGAGTGAGAATGACTCAAACGATTCAAGAAGAGGATTCTGAATCGGTTCATTTAAAGAATCATTACCAAAGCCGCTTATCCTATTTCGATGGTTTGAATGAATGAACTGAATCAGTTGAACCGACTCTTCATCGCTCAGTAAACCAACGCCGACAAGAATTTCAGGATTATTTAAAAACTTATTTATGTTTTGAAGCATTTAAACGAATGGGACACGAATGTACACTTCCAATACACATATTTTAAACACACACCTACATTAAGCACCGCATGTCAAACCTGTTCACAAGAATCTGCTGCAGCTGAAATAATTTGTGTGATTAAAAATGTCATAAAATAAACATGAGGGAGACCTAGTATCCAATAAAGGGGAGAAGAAGAAAAGACGGGCACCAAGACACACAGAAGCGGTGTTAGGCGGATATTGACTAATTGGATTTACACTTTAAAGATCTTTAAGAGTACTACACTATGGTTTATTAGTCGAAGAGTCAAAAAGAAGTATAAGAGCTGAGGAGTGCTAACACACACACACACACACACTCTCGTACAGTCAAGGGCGGGCATGTAGACATAACACACACACACACATAACATTATAAATTTATAAGAATAATAAAAAGGAGTATTGAGATATTATAAGGGTAATATCTTATAATAATAGAAAACTCTATAAAATACAGAATATTAGGATATGTAGGACAGTAGAAGGGTAATATAATGATATTATGAAATAGGAAGTACAGTAAACTTTTTTCAAGCAGTATAACTATATATAAAATAGAGATATAGAGCAAATATGAAAATAAATTATAAACTAGAAATACAGAATAATGTAATTTACTCATAATTCAGATGGTGAAGATTCTTGTCTCGCAAGGAAGGCCTTAATTTTAAGAGAAAACCATGAGGAGCCATTTATAAGGGTAGCTGAGTCAAGCTGCAACCCCCCCCCCCCCCCCCATGGTAAATTGAAATACCCTGTTTTAGAATCTATTGGTAAGTTGAAAAGCCCTGTTTTTTTTAGCTAATGGTAAGTTGAATAGGCCTTTTTTAGAACATAATAGTAATGTAGATGAGCTCTTTTTAAACCCTATTGGTATTGATATCATAGTCTTTTTGAAACATATTGGTTATTGACTGTGTAAATACAGTATAAATACTGGAGCTTAAGCTCAGTGTATCAGATCACTTCTGAGAATTCTCATCGGTGTGGATCTCGTGTGGTGGAACAGAACCAATAAAGCTGGACCCTTGCTTCTTCTCACTCACAGCTGGTGTCTTTTTTTCTATCTCCAACTGGTCTCAGAGGTAGATGTGAATATTTGCTTCTATGTTGAATTTTAAGTGTTTTTGGGTAATAGGCTAAATTTGAGCCAGCATTAGCATCAGATGCTCAGAGACCAAAGTGAGGCACGGATTTGCTGGAGAGAAGTTTAACGGCTTGAGAAGTGACTCAAGCAGCCTTTTTATTCACAAATCTCTCACACACAAACAAGAGCACAATACTCGCTACAAAAAATAAGTTACCTCAAAAACGTGACAAAAATGACCTCAAACTGTTTTTTGGTAAAGCAATGTTTTCTGTGAAGCAGTTTACCGCCTACAAATGCCTCTATGTTCACAATGCACCTCATCCACCAGCAAATTATCAACAAAACTTAACAACAGACATTGAGAGTAATATCAAATACATATTAATATTCAGATTAATATCAAATACATATTAATACTGAGAGTAATATCAAATACATATTAATACTGAGAGTAATATCAAATACATATTAATATTGAGAGTAATATCAAATACATATTAATACTAAGAGTAATATCAAATACATATTAATATTGAGAGTAATATCAAATACATATTAATATTGAGAGTAATATCAAATACATATTAATATTGAGAGTAATATCAAATAAAATGAATGACCTGACTTGGACCCATTCAAGATGTCCACCGATGAAAAAGAGCACAGCCTTGTTGTGAAGGAAACGTAACGGCTTGCGGAAGTGACGTACGCAGTAATGTAATTGGTTGCTAGGGAATACATTGTGTTGAACACGTGTGTGATTCCATATAAATAATTAAATGTTGAGCAAACTCGTTTAAATAAGTCAGTACAACTAAATCGGCTATTAATTGAAACAACTGAATAAAATAAGTTGAACTTACTAAAGTCAAGAAATATTTTTTTTACAGTGGTAACTGCTGTAGTAACCTTGTTTTCTTCTGTTGAGGTGTTCGTGCTGGATTTCATTTGGCTTTTGTAAATATAAATCCCATTTCATTCAGCCAATTTTTTACAGTTCTGTCACAAACATTGACCCCTGTTTCTGCCCATTTGTTTTGTTGTGCATTTTCTATTTTCAAGGCACATTGCTGTGTGTTTTCTGTCCTGACACTTTGACGTCTTCCTTCCCATTTTGCTTATACTTGCTCCAAATTTTAGACATAGCTGACTGGGAACATCCGACATCATTTACCACACTCCGTGTTGGATTTCATTCTTGAAAGAGTTTTATAAGCCTTTCTATTGTTTCAATCGCCAACTCTTGTTGGGACCATGTTTCCTTTCAAAATGTCCAAGGTTAAGGTCTGTAAGCACTCTTAACTGCAGACTAATTAGCATTTTTACACTTGCTGTTTTAGAAATGCAAATTACAAGCCGATTCCATAATATTTTCCTCAACAATGAATCCATCTTTTTTTCTCAATTTGATTTAGAAAAAAATATGCCATTAATAAAGATAATTGAATTTAACTTGTTTGAGGTATGGTTCATGAAGCCAGAAAGTTCAGATATTAAACAAAAATGTTTTGAGTCATACCTGTGATTTTGTTTTTTGCTTAAAGTAAAAAAATAAATAAAAAAAAACAGTTGAACATCCAAGAATACCAACAGCAGGTACCCTCCTGATAAGCTCGGGTACAGCATCCCTAATGTGTCCCCCGAGATAATGGAGCTGATCGTGGAGTACGCGTATACAAGACGTGTTAACATCACGGAGAAAAACGAGTATAAGCTGCTGATCGCTGCTGATTATCTGTTGGTGAACAGCCTGCTGAACAAGTCTTGCGCGTTCCTGAAGGCTCAGCTGTGTCCAGAGAACTGCGTCAACATCTGGCGTTTTGCTCACTCCCACTTCTGCGAGAAGTAGAAGCAACAGGCCTTCCGGTTTATCTTGCACAACTTTGAGGAGATGGTGCGCCTCTCTGAGGAGTTCCTGGACCTGATGGTCGAGCAGCTGAGCGAGATAATAGAGAAGGACGAACTGAATGTGAAACAGGAGAGCTTGGTGTTCGAGGCCGTCTTACAGTGGATCAAACATGCGCCATGGAAACGGAAAGCGCACATAGGAGTGTTACTGCCTAAGGTGCGTCTGGGGCTACTGACACACGATTACCTTATGAACAATGTGAGCAACAACGTTTTAGTGATGGACGACATGACATGTAAGCCGATCGTCACCAGCGTTCTGATGGGCATCGATGACCTCAACCCGAGCCTTTCTCTCAGCTCTGATCTCACGAGACTCCTCCTGCCTAGTGCCGTTCTGCTGGCCATCGGTGGCTGGTGCCAAAGGATTCCCATCAATGCCATAGAAGCGTACGATATACGAGCGGCATGCTGGGTTAAAATCACATGCAATGACGAGAGTCCACAAGCCTTTCATAGGATGGTGTATCTGAATGGCTTCGTGTACTGCATTGGAGGATATAACATGGGGAATACCATGCAAGAATGCTTCAGAATTGTCAGAAGGTTTGATCCCATCACCAGAACCTGGGCTCAGGTGAGCCCCATGCACTCTATCCGGTATAAGGTGAGCATGTGTGAGCTGGATGGTCATATCTATGCTATGGGAGGATTCCATGAAGAACATCAGAATACAGCCGGGCCATATGAACCTGAGAATGATCGGTGGAGCATGATCGCGCCGATGCACGAACGCAGGAGCAACTCTAGCGCTACAGTACTGAACGGCAAAGTGTACGTATGCGAAGGGTCTAACTGGACTGAGTGTTTTTTGATAGGGGAGTATTACAGTCCTCAGATGGGAGTGTGGACCCTCACCCCCCATGATGATCAGAAGGCGTGGACTGGGCGTGCTCGCATACAGACAACAGGTTTACGCTGTCGGGGGAGATGATGGTGTTAATCACCTAAGCTGTAAGATGTAGAGGTGTATAATCCTCAGACCAACGTGTGGACACAAGGTCCAGCCATGAACAACAAGCGCAGCAACTTCGGCATTGAGGTGCTGCCCGATCTCCTGTTCGTTGCTGGAGGATACAACGGGCGACAGGACACAGTTCTACCGGGGTGGCTGTGGCGCAGGTTGTCCACTAATTGTAGGGTTGGCGGTTCAATTCCCAGCCTCGGTGACTCCACATGCCGAAGTGTCCTTGGGTAAGACACTGAACCCCAAGTAAGTGCCTTGCATGGCAGCTCTGCTACCATTGGTGTGTGTGTGTGTGAATGAGACACAGTGTAAAGTGCTTTGGATAAAAATATGCTTTTTTTTGATATATATATATATATATTGCAAATATATCATTTGCTATATAAGTGCGCCATTTACCATTTACAATGGCACTACCACCATGGATGAAGTAGGTGGTAGTATGATGAGCAGACTTCTGAATGGCATGCAATCGAAAACGGGGATTTCTCGCCATGCTCTGAGCTGCTGTGTGCTGTCTGGTTTACCCAACATGGCAGAGTACGCTGCTCCCCGAGACGATCCCTACAGGGTCCCTCAGAGCTCACGGAGCACCAGGGGAAACCTCACACCTCCTGCCAACATTTGAGTACAAATAAACTTCCTTCATCAGCATCCTTTTGTTCTCGAGAATCAAATTAAACATTCTGAAACAGTCAAAGTACTGAATTTGCCTTACTTTACTCTCTTGTGCTGCAAGCTGTTGTACTTAAACTCGTAAAACCACAACGTCCCTCATGGAGAAGTGCGATGGAACAGTTAACGTCCACCGTCCTGAGATCTCTCTCTCTCTCTCACACACACGCGGTCAACGCTAAACAGAATTCCCTTCACGTTATTTTCCATGTGATGAAACCGGACTTTGTTGACGTGTAGCTTTTGTGTCATAAGTTTAGGTTTGTACCACAATTCCGCTGATTTTAGCCCAAAGTCACTAACGTGATAAAATCACTGTAACAGATTATTTTTATGGGCAAAGATGAAGACGGGGACCACGATTATACATCATTTCTCTCTGTGCATCACAGGAATAATTAATGTAGATCTTGTTAATATGTTTATCAAACTCAAATATGACCTTGCTCCGAGTGTCCACCATTATTTCCGAGCCGAGCCTTTATTTTGCAGCGCCTTTAGATCGGAACGCCGGAAAACTGGTTCTGTACTTTCAGAGCTGGAGTACAACGGAGTGCAGCATTAATACCAGCAGATCCACAGCGAGAGACTCTCGGATAATACTATATACACACCAGGTTCAATTACACTACACTAAAACAAGAGAAAAAACATGGATTAGGAAAAAAGGACATAAAATAATGACAAAGAGTAAAGGAAAAGGAGAGACAGAGAATGTGTGTGAGAGAGAGGATGAGAGGGAATGATAGAGAGAGAGATATGAACGAGAATTAAATAGAAAGAATGAAAAGCAGAAATCAGGAGGGAAAAAGCAAAAAATATGAGAGACAAACTACACAAGGGACTGACAGAAAATTTAGAAACGAAAAAGGAGAGGAAAGAAATGTGAAAAAATAACAAAGAAAGAAGAAAAAGGGAACAATAAAAATGATAAATATGAAAGAATCGTGGTAGAGGAATAAAAAGGTAGGACACAATTGTTAAAGAGCAGGAGAAACCGTGGAAAAAAAGAGGAAGACAGATAAAGGAAAAAGGAAAGAGAGGAAGGAGAAAAGAGTGAGAGAGGGATGAAAGAAATGAAGAAAGAGATTAACATGTCACCTTGAAGTCATTTTTGTCGGCGATGTGATTTAACATCCCCTGTGTGAGTGGTGGCCTGATGACCACGGCAACAGGACCCTGGCTCGGGCTCACCGGCTGGGCGGAGTCAGCCATGTCCACCCGTTCTGCTGTCGCCATGGCGACAGACTGAGTCAGACCCACCAGATCCATGAGGAGGGGGACGGAGAGGATGTTGAAGTCCAGCTCAGAGAAACAGGAGTTCATCAGAGACTCGAGCCACCGAGAAGGCGGAGTCACACCGCCGCATCACCATCACCATCACCACACACACACACCATTAATAATCATATTAACTATTATTATTGTTGATCTTGATATTCATTTAGAAGTAATTATACACCATAATTAGTAATAATAAACAGCAAATAATAAATAAATCAGTAATATTAGATTGAAAAAGTAAATCCAGAATAACCATTAGAAAACTTTCAAATAAACAATAATATGCAAATCTGAGAGTATGTTCCGTTTAATATGCGCTGGTTAAATAAAACCATTTTGGTTTGTGACCTTTCTGCTCATCTCTGGAGGGAGATTTGAGGTTTCCCTCGGCGATGTACACGGGGAAACGGACACTCCAGGAAGAGCTGACACGCAGCTGTGAACGCAGCCCCGCCCCCGCGTGACCCGGGGCGATGTAGAGCTCCACCAGTCTGCACAGGAAGTGCTCGAGGCAGTGCTGCATCACAGGAGCACCCTGAGAACCAGGCTGGAGTTTAGGATCGGACTGGAGAGGGGCATAGTCATCAGACTCCGCCTCCTCGTACTGAACAAAATTATTTAAAGAGTATACAAGACCATATCACCAAATGAAAGAAAGTATTAGAAACTAGTCAAACAATCTGTGATCAGTGTTACTGTTTATAATTCATACTGTTTACTGCATTCTTTCTTTTTGATCATAGAATTTTTATTGGAAATTTTACATAACACCCCACCCAACAACCACAACAAAACAATCACAGCCAAAACCAAAATAAAGGGGGAAACAAAAAACAATAACAACCAGGAAAAAAATGAAGATGATTAGTATTTACCATCTACCTCTCCTCAAAACACCTCCAGGGTGTGTACATCATTGAAGTAGGTAATAAATTGTTGCCATTTTCCCAACAATGAGTCACCCCTGCCTCTGATGTTGTACTTGATTTTTTCAAGTTTTAAAAAGAACATTAAATCTTTAATCCAGACTGATATAGAGGGGGGTTGTGGAGAGGTCCAAGACAACAATATTCTGTGCCGAGCAAGTAACGATGCAAAAGCCACAACACTACCTTGTTTATGGTTCAGAGGCTGACGCTGAGATGGAACACCAAAGACGGCAATTAAAGGACAGACATCCAATCTGATTTTAAGAACGACTTTCAAAGAAAGAGTTCCAAAAGTTCTGCAGTTTGGGACAGAGTGCAAACATATGACTCAGTTTACAGGGCGAAAGTTTGCATTTTTCAACACGTCAGGAACATTGGGATATATTTTAGACAGTTTCCTCCTAGAGAGGTGAGCTCTATGGACCACTTTAAACTGTATGAAACTAAGTCTAGCACATGACGTGGTGGTACGTATATTATCTAAGGCTCTGCCCAATTAATCATCCTCAAGCTCCAGGCCCAATTCCTCTTCCCAAGCACTAATGGTTTTGATATTGTAAGAATCGTCCGGTGACCAGATCGTTACATATATCCGTGAGATAATGCCACTCTTATGAGGATTCAGCATTGAACACCTCTTCCCATGCAGACGTTGTAGGTAAGGAGGGAAACCCAGCGAATAGGGAGGAGACACAATGCCTAACTTGAAAGAAACGGAATAGGTGAGACGGAGGCAGGCTGAATAACGAGGATAATTCAGAAAAGTTTGCAAACACATTATTAATGAAAAGATCCTCAAAGCGTTTCAGACCCTTCTTTTCCCACAAAGAGAACGTGGAATCTATAAAGGGGAGGAGGGGTGGTTATTACACATAGGGGCCATGGCTGAGAACGAGATAGATTTAAAATTATGGCGAAACTGATAGAAAATTTTTAGAGAGGTACATACTATTGGATTATCCGTGTATTGTGAAAGGGCTATAGGAAGGGAGGAGAACACCATAGCAGGGAGGGAGGTTGAAGTACAAGACTTCGCTTCTAAGTGGCACCATGGAAGAGAGGGGGCCTGCACCCAGAGCACCAGTTTCTGAATATTAGCCGCCCAATAATAATACATGAAATTGGGCAATGAGAGGCCACCACTTAGTCGACTCCTCTGAAGTGAAAATTTGGAAACCCTGGGAGTTTTTCCTGCCCATATAAAAGAGGAGATTAATTGGTCTACATTCTTGAAGTAAAGATTTGGGTAAAAACAAAGGGATGGACTGGAAAAGGTAGAGGAATTTTGGAAGAATGTTCATTTTTACCATCTTTATTCTACCAAGAGGGGATAATGGTAGAGCTGCCCATCTTTGAAAGGCTGACTTCATGTATGAAATTAAGGGTGTAAGATTCGCCGCCATTAATGCAGAATAGGAATGGGTGACATTAACTGCGAGATATTTGAATTTTGAATCCTCCAAATGAAAAGAAGAGAAGCACATTAAGGTTCTGGAGTGGCCTAGCCAGTCTCCAGATCTTAATCCCATAGAAAATCTGTGGAGGGAGCTGAAGGTTCGAGTTGCCAAACGTCAGCCTCGAAACCTTAATGACTTGGAGAAGATCTGCAAAGAGGAGTGGGACAAAATCCCTCCTGAAATGTGTGCAAACCTGGTGGCCAACTACGAGAAACGTCTGACCTCTGTGATTGCCAACAAGGGTTTTGCCACCAAGTACTAAGTCATGTTTTCCAGAGGGGTCAAATACTTATTTCCCTCATTAAAATGCAAATCAATTTATAACATTTATGACATGCATTTTTCTGAGGGGGGGCAGGTGTTGTTGTTATTCTGTCTCTCAATGTTCAAATAAATCTACCATTAAAATTATAGAATGATCATTTCTTTGTCAGTGGGCAAACGTACAAAATCAGCAGGGGATCAAATACTTTTTTCACTGTATTTAATTATTTAAATCTTCCTGTACGAATCCTTGATCAACCTTGAGTTCCTCAGCTAGTTTATTACAACAGGTCAGCAAGTAGTTGTAGTTGCAGTGCCCTTTCCTCTTTCAGATAAAGTTATTTAGTATTAATGTAATAAATCATTGTGTTTTGTTTTTCTTTATATAAAAAAAAAGAAAAAAAAAAAAGGTTAGTGTTAGGTTTTACACACCAGTGAAATGTGTCAAGTCTGATACGTAACGCTTAGTTTTCCCAGATATACTTTCCTCGTATGGGACGAGGCGTATGGGACGAGGCGTATGAATGAATGCTGACGTTCATTCATCCAGTAAATGAAAGGATTGTTGCAAATGAACATGACGATAAACTTCTGTCCATCAGAAATTGTAGGAGGCAGGTATTCATGTATATGGGCTTGGAGGGAAGGTAGGGTGAAGGAGATATAAATAAGAATTACAGTGTTACTGTACATGTAAACTTTAGAGCTTCGATTTTACCCACTGGTCCTTTAAATTATACTAATACTGTATAAAATTGGAAGAAATCATATACATGCTGAAGCGACAGGTAAATAATTTACCTGTGTCTCTGCATTCAGGATGGGACTGAGCAGACGTGCCTCATATCCATGGAGTGCATCTGCAGCAAATACACCACTCTGAAAAACAGAAGAAAAGAAATGTGCATATAAAACACTTTACTCTGATGGGAAACAGAGCTGTGAAGTATAATGGACGAGTTTTTAGTTCACCTCATGAGATCAGGATCCTCAGTAAGATCAGTCACAGAGTCCTGGTACTGGAGGTCCTGTAGTGACAAACACTGGTACTAATAATTGCTCAATAATCTGTGCCAGTATGGGGGTTTTTAAAGATTATTACTTGCTTTGTTTGATAAGATGCTTTGAGAATTATTCCTCAGTCTTCAGCCAACATTTAAAGTTCCTGTGTGTGAACCCAAACGGTCACTGGGAGGCACCATCACATTTTGTTTTGTGTGTGGATTTTATATCATGTGATGTTTCCCACAAACACAAATTCTTTATATCAAATTGTAGATCTCCTTATTTTGAACAACTGTGCCTCAAGAACCACTGCTGTCAATCAAATTGCTGTCAACTCATACATACATGCACACACATTATGCACACACATGAACTGGTGACTAACAGACCAGATCTTGTGCGATTTGTAAAAATAAATAAATAAAATTATTATATGTTCATAAAGTTTTGCATAAGGTCCCCAGATGTTTAGGACAGTCACTGGATTTAGTTTTACACATTAATTTATAAATATCTATTGAATAAAAATGAAGCCATGTTTTTCATTATTGTTGTACAGATAGGTGGCAAATTAAAGGAACACCCTTAAGAAAGGAGTTAGGGGTGAGGGCATTTTTCTGGCATGGTTTGGGTCCACTTATCCCCTTAAAGGAAAAGGTCACTGCACATCAATATGAAGTGGTTTTGAATGATCACCTTTTTTCCTATGATGAAGCATTTCTATCCTGTTAAAACGGACAATGCACCATCCATACAGCACAAGGGGTCAATGAACGGTTAATGATTGGAAGGATATGTCATGGCCTAACCTGATCTCAACCCAGTTGAACATCTATGGGAGATTTTAGACCAATGTGTTATGTCTATGTGAGATCATCATTATCAAGACAGCAAATGATGATCTTTTGGAACAATAGTGTACCATTTCAGCAGTACAATTCCAGAGACTTCTAGAATCAATGCCAAGGCACATTGAAGCTGTTCTGGAAACACATGGTGGCTTAACACTGTTTATTAAGACACTGTTAATTTTCCCTTTAATTTCTCACCCATCTGTATAATGTCACTGTCACATGGAAACCTAGCATCTCCAGATTGGGTCATTTTTCCTTCTTTAAGTTCTTTATAAAACAATGCTATTGGTCACCCTTTACATTTATCTGTGGGTTTCACAAATATTTAACCAATGAAAAGTATTAAAAAGTGTTTGTGACTAAATCTCAATCTCTAAAACTTTTGGTAAAGCCTCATAACTCCACCCCACCTACATGTTGAAGGATTGATGTGCCACACAGCAGAGCTGAACGTAAACAGTGATCTTGAAGGTACATAAAGAACTGGTTGCTTTGAATAAATACAGCGTTTTATTTCATCAGTAAACACCAAGTCTGTAAAGGCTTTTTTAATCTAACATTAATGTCATTTAAACATTTTTTTATGTACAGCCACACTTCCAACTGTAACAGTTCACTGCACAACATACAGGTTTTTTTTCCTGAAAAGTAACAGTTTGTCATATGAGGTTTCCACCCGAGAGTGACAACATGTACAGTGTCCTCCACTAATATTGGCACCCTTGGTAAATATGAGCAAAGAACAAAACCTTTTGTTAAAAAAATTCACAAAAATACTCTGCTCTCATGGATAAACAATTGCAAACAGGTTTATAAAAAAAATGTTACATGGGTGCACAACAATTTTTTATTTCATTTTATTTTATTTGTATAGTGCTTTTTACAATAGACATTGTCTCAAAGCTGCTTTACAGAAATATCAACATGGTATACAGATATTAAAGGTGCAAATTTATCCCAACTGAGCAAGCTATTGAGTGGCGACGGTGGCAAGGAAAAACTCCCTAAGATGTTTTAAGAGGAAGAAACCTTGAGAGGAACCTGACTCAGTAGGGAACCCATCCTCATCTGGGTGAAAACAGTTAGTGTGAAAAAGTTCATTATAGATTCATATGAAGTCTGTATGGCCTTAGGAGCAGCCGTAGTCCCAGCAGTCTGGAATTAAAGAAGATTTGAGCTCCATCCAGAGGCAGAAAGGATCTGGATCTCTAGTATCTCCATAAATTCGTGTGGGGTTCGGCAAAAGGAGAGAGGGAGAAAAAAGATAATTATGACTGCGAAGTAGTAGAACAGAATCTAGTCAGGGTAGGCTTGAGTAAACAAATACGTTTTAAGCCTAGACTTCCCCCTGCTGTAGCCTTCACTATTCGAGGTACCGTCAGATAGCCTGCATCTTTTGATCTAAGTAGGCGTGGCGGATCATATAAAACCAAAAGGTCTCTTAGATATTGTGGCGCGAGACCATTTAGTGCTGTATAGGTTAATAAAAGTATTTTATAGTTAATGCGAGATTTTACTGGGAGCCAATGCAGTATTGATAATATCAGTGTGATATGGTCATATCTTCTGGTTCTCGTTAGGACTCTAGCAGCTGCATTCTGGACTAACTGGAGCTTATTTATATTCCTACTGGAACATCCAGACAGTAAGACATTACAGTAATCTAATCTAGAGGTGACGAGGTGACTATTTTCATGTGATCAGAAAGATTTCTTCTAGCTACACGTGGGCCTAATAAAAGTATTTATGTTTTATCAGAATTAAGTAGAAGGAAGTTAATTAACATCCAACGTCTAATGTCCTTTACACAATCCTCAACTTTACTAAGCTTCTGTCTGTCCTCTGGCTTCGCTGAAACATACAGCTGTGTATCATCAGCATAACAGTGGAAGATCATTCCATGTTTACGAATAATTTGACCTAGGGGTAGCATATATAAAGTAAAGAGCAGTGGGCCTAAAACAAAACCCTGTGGAACTCCAAAAGTAACCTCAGTACGCATGGAGAAATCACCATTTACATCTACGAACTGATAACGATCAGTCAGATAAGACCTGAGCCAGGAGAGGACTGTTCCCTTAATACCAACAACATTTTCTAATCTATCAAGGAGAATAGTATGATCTATAGTATCAAAACCTGCACTTCTATAGTATCAAAACCTGCACTAAGGTCGAGTAACACAAGCAGCGAGACACAACCCTGATCGTAAGTCAGTAGAAGGTCATTTACTACTTTAACTAACGCTGTCTCTGTGCTATGATGAGGTCTAAATCCTGACTGATACATTTCATGAATGTTATTCCTATCTAAGTACGAGCATAACTGCTTTGCTACAACCTTTTCTAAAATCTTAGAGATGAAGGGGAGATTTGATATTGGTCTATAGCTGGACAATTGAGATGGGTCAAGGTCAGGTTTTTTAATCAAGGGTTTAATAACTGCTAATTTAAGTGATTTAGGTACACAGCCAGTGCTTAGGGAAGAATTGATTATATTTAGAAGTGGTTCAATTACTCCTGGACAAATCTGTTTAAACAAACATGTAGGTACGGGATCTAGTATGCAAGTTGATGAATTTGCTGAAGAGATTAATGAAGCTAGTTCGGTCTCTCTAAGCGGAGCAAAACACTCTAAACATTGATCTGATATTGCTACATTGTCATGTAATGGGTTTGTTACAGTACTGTCCGGTTTTAATTTAATGGCCTGTATTTCACGTCTAATATTTTCAACCTTATCATTGAAAAATTTCATGAAATCTTCACTGCTATGTAATGATTGAGTGTTTCTCTCTGTAGTGGTTTTATTCCTAGTTAATTTTGCTACTGTGTTGAAAAGGAATCTAGAATTGTTTTTGTTGTCTCCTATTAAGGTGGAGAAATAGATTTTTCTAGCATCGCCAAGAGATTTCCTATATTTCAGGAGGCTCTCCTTCCATGCTGTTTGAAATATCACCAGTTTGGTTTGACGCCATTTACGTTCTAATTGTCGAGTTGTCTGTTTTAAGGTTCGCGTTTGATCGTTATACCAGGGTGCTAATTTTTTTTCTCTAATTATTTTCCTTTTGAGTGGAGCCACTCTATATAGCGTGTAGCGGAGTGTTGACTCCAAGATTTCAGTCGCCTGATCAAGTTCTATGTGATCTGACGGTGATCCAAATCTAATTGATGTTTCTGCGAGGTTATTTATGAAGCTCGGTGCAGTAGCTGATGTGTAGGTACGTTTTACGCTGTAGCGAGGCGAGGTGGAAATATTATGATCAATTCGTATTATCAACGAGATAAGATAATGGTCTGAGACAACTTCAGACTGCGGAAAAATGATAATATTTTCTATACTTAGTCCGTATGTTAGTATGAGGTCAAGAGTGACAATTACTGGCACCCCTATGAATCCATGAGAAATACAGTATCTCACAAAAGTGAGTACACCCCTCACATTTTTGTAAATGTTTGATCATATCTTTTCATGTGACAACAATGAAGAAATGACACTTTGCTACAATGTAAAGTAGTGAGTGTACAGCTTGTGTAACAGTGTAAATTTGCTGTCCCCTCAAAATAACTCAACACACAGCCATTAATGCCTAAACTGCTGGCAACAAAAGTGAGTACACCACTAAGTGTAAATGTCCAAATTGAGCCCAAAGTGTCAATATTTTGTGTGGCCACCATTAAGTTCCACTGTAGTGGCTTAGTAGGTGGCTTTGTACTCAACCTATTTGCATTAAAGGAATTAGATATCATTTTATGTTAACAATATTTTCCCCTTCACATATTGAAGCCATGAATTTCTAATAATTTGACAATTATATGAGTGTACGATATTGACCCATAGAGTAGATACAAGTAAAAAGCAGATGCAATTTGTTAACTTTGCTCATTTATTTATCATCAGTAACCACTTCATCCTGCTCAGGGTGGAGGAGGATCCAGAGTTTATCCAGGATTAATGGGCAAGTGGCAAGAATATATCTTACATCAGTCCATCACAGGAGACCACGGACACACACAGAGACACAGAATCACAGACTCATTCACACCCTGGGGCAAGATAGCATAGGAGATCCACCAACCAGTAGGTCTGTGTGGTGGGAGAAAACCTGGAGGAGTCCTGCACAGACGCAGGGAGTAACTGCAGTTCCACATAAACAGTATCCTGAGCTCAGGATCGAATCAGGGAACATGGAGCTGTGAGGTAAACTGGTCTACATGAACCATACTCATACACAATATATGGTAAATCCACTTGGAGGAAGGAGTGGGGATGATTCATTCATTAATAATTATTAGGGCTGCAACTAACCATTATTTTCATAATCGATTAGTTGGCCGATTATTTTTTCGATTAATCAGATGGGGCGGGCCAAACTTTCAGTACCATTTCTTCTTATATGAAATAAAATCCACAAACTGAGTTTTACTTCAGACTAAAACTTTACACAAGTGTTTGTCCAAAACAGAAAAGAACCCAATTCAAACACACACACACACACACACACACACACACACACACACACACACACACACACACACAGCAGAATATATATTATTAATTAGGACTGTAGTTTAATTCATGCCATGAAAATAATGCATAAATACTATAAAATAAATTATATAAAATTTTGTGTTTGAATTAGACATTACAGATCTTACTCGCGCTACACTCTGTATCAGCGCGTCTACACCGCGCGTGATCGCAACACGGCCTCGTTACTAACACATCACTTCCATTATAATAAACAACAGAATTTACACTGTAAGTGCACAGATACAGCATATAATAACAATAAACAAACATTAAACTAAACCTTTTAAGCAGCGTGCACCAGTTTCCCCTGCCCCTTACGCACAGTGGATATAAACATAACTTTGTGCTCCGCGGTGTTTAATATAAAATGCTCCCTGCATTTCTGATTTTCTTCCTCAGTCACGTGATGATTTCTCCTCCATCTGATGGAGACTGACATCATGGGAATAATAGGTAACGCTGACAGAGAGTAAACTGGAGAAAGTAAGTGTCGGTGTCTCTGAGTGTCTGCTAATGCTAGAATGCGTATGACGTCATTCGTCATCGTGACTTATACTACCGGTTAGTAAAAAAATCACTAGTGATACATTTGGGATGATTTTACCTTTCTAAAATCCACACAGTAGAGTATACAGACAGTAGAGTACATAGTGCATAGTGTAAGTGTACAGTACTTCATTTGGGACAGAACTTTAGTATTTACTCCCCGAAGCGTGTTTTCTGAACAGAAGTAACGTAATGCAGACCATCTAATCCATAATGAGATTCATTACAATAATTTTCATCATCGATTATTATCCATTTTATCGATTAGTTGTTGCAGCTCTAGTGCAAATATATAAATATAAATGATTTGACTTTTTTTTGACCCAGTGTAAAATGTTAAAGAGCTATCGCTATATCTCTAGATATAACCATGCGGTATGTTAGATGGTGGTATGCTGTGTTCAATAGGACTATGTGAGCACAAACAAACACTGAAATCTAAGAATGTTTTTTTAAAAAGATAATTAATAAAAATGTGTCCTCACAGGTCTGTTAAAATTTTTAACATATAACAGGTAGTGCAATAATGGAAAAATGGTATAAATGTAAACATAACATGCTATGACTGAGTATTCAGCAAATTAGCTTATACCAAATATGATCATAGCAGTTATAGTGATAGCAGCCAGGTAAAGTGTATATAAAGTGTATATAGTGACAATAAATTAGATCCTATGTTTTTTATAATACAGTACAGTATAATTCAGTTGTTCTATTAGCGCAATTTCAAACAAAATACAGTTGAGTGTAAAAGTTTGTACCCTCTTTTGGTTTTTTTTGGACGGAAGAGTGTTAAATGTCCTAAACACTATAAAATTTGACTGTAAGTAGAAGTTAATTTTATTATCAGACTCAGATATCCATGTTAATATTTTTAATACTGCTCATTAGTGTTAAATGACTTGAAAGAGTCAACACATGGGATGGTCATGGCAGGATCTTGATTTTGTGGTCAGTAAACCAAATTTGTTGATTTTGATGTGTGTTTTGGATCACTGTCCTGCTGGAAGATCCAACCACGGCACATTTTAATCTTTCTGGCAGAGGCAGTCAGGTTTTTATTTAATATCTGTTGATATTTGATAGTCCATGATGCCATGTATCCTAACCATATGTCCAGGTCCTCTGCCAGATAAACAGCCCCAAAACATTAAAGATCCACCACCATAGTTAACTGTGTACATGAGGTACTTTTCCATATGGCTAGGGTGAAGTCAGCTAACATGGGCCACTTTTTGGAAAATGATTTATAATACCATCAAATAAGCTATCATGTCTCATCATCTCATCAAATCATGATCTCTAATGATTTTTTTTTATAAATTAGCATGGGTCTCTTCAATATAAATTTCTTTTAAAAATATGAAAAAGTATCATTGTTTTAAAATTATGAGGGTTAGAGTATCGGCAGGAACCCTCTTGAGCCACAACACAATGTTCAGGCAAATTGGGCCGGCTGTTCAGTTAAAATGGACCAGTATAAAAAGATAACAGGTAATTTCGACTGAAATCATTTTAATTTTAACAGTAAATTGACACTATTGTGTTGAGTGTGCCATAGCAGCAACACTGTAAATATATTTAATTTAATAGAAAACACATCTTCTCCACAGCTCTCGTGGTACAATGAGTTGCACTGACAACAGCACACCCTAAACGTTCCCGCTGCATTGAATGCTGAAGGACTGTCGTGGTCTCTCCTTTCTCCCCAGCAGTAACCTCTACACAGGGTTTACTCACCTCCCCCACCACACGAGTAGAGTAAAACTGATCTGGTAGGCCAAATACATCACAATTCCACAGATGTGATGGAACATCTCTGATTGCAAGTTCCTCCAGCAGGACTTCATACCATTGAAACCACTTTCCTAACACACTACATTGCTGTATGGTTCAAGCTGCTTGGTTTGTTTCCTGCTCTCCAGGTCCTCCCTCAGTAGAGTAGAGGTCGATGGTAAACTAACTGGTTTCTCTTCCATTATTATTTGTAGTTCCTTAGTTAAATCTGTGACCATAGGCACTTCTACTGTTTCTTATGCATGTTGTTTTAAGTTCCTTTCTCCCCTTTTTCCTTTAGGGCCAGCCTGTGTTGGGGTTAATGAAAGTCTGGCTTTCCTCTCTCTACCGAACCCCCTATTTTCCCTTACGGTCCCCGCATAGGAACCCATAACAGGTTACGTACTCGGTTTAAGAGGTGGAAACGATTCAGGGTCATTGAAGGATTAAGCCAATGGGGCGAGTGACTTTTTTGGCATTTCTGTTAACATTGATTTCAGGGTCTGTGCTGAACTCGCTGTGAATTTCTTTCTATATCTTGTTTTGCTCCAGGTTACTGCTCTGTTGAAAGCCTGGATGTCCAATTCTCTTACTTCAGACAAAATGGTTGCTATTACTTCATTGTAGTGTTCTTTTAAGATCTCTATATTATTGTCCATCCACTGTTCTGTGTTTTGATTGACCTTTTCCGTGTTGACTGGTTTGGAGATGGTTTAATGAAAGATTTTGTGACCTGTCTGAACACACTTGGTACATAAGGATTAGCCGTTGTTGTGGCCGCCAGAATTTCTGAATGATGTAGAGCCTGTAACAATTTGAAATATTTTGTCAATGTTAAATCTACAGCAGTTTTTGATTTGAGACACCTTGAATTTGGTTTTCACTTACATTTGCAGGTTCCCTTATTGGTCCAGAGTCAGCGAAGACTTCAAATCTATTGTGCATAATGCATAATGTAGTGTAGTGTGTTATGGATAAAAATGACATGAAATAAACATGAGGGAGACTTAGTATGAGTAATATGTAATTGCAAAATCATCGCGAGTGGTATTGGCAGGCAAACAGAATGGATAGGGAACATCTCCAACTTGAAATCTAAAAAAGGTCCATCGAGGAAAGGAATTCCGTATTATAAGCTGATGTTTTCCGACTTCACTAACAAATTTAAAGATCTAAACATTGATTGGGTGGAAGACTCGAGCAAAGAAATATATATTTTAATTCTTCATCTAATTTATAGTAACCCTGGGGCTTTCAGAAATTTGGAGGAAGACCAAAACAAAGAATGTCTCCAAAATTTACAGAATAAAATCCTATCTGAACACCTGAGAGATACAACTTGGTTAGTCGCTGTAAGAAGGCTCCCAGTAAGAGCGGTTGTAAAATGGAGCTGTTTCGTAAAAACCAGTAAATGCCCGATGCCTAACTGTAATGAAGAGGAAACACTCGAACATTTCCTGTTATAGTGTTCTCGCTCTAAAGAAACATGGGCTAAATCAAAAACCATTGGTCTTAATATAGAAATAAATATGAACTCGATTTTCTATGGCATTTTTAAAGAAAATTGTAGCAAGACTCAGCATGACTTCATTTGGTTCATAATATGTTTGACTAAATCTAAACTCTGGAAAACAAGAGCCAGAATGACTATAAATCAAACGTTTATATCCAGTGATGTTGTATTCAAAGACATTCAAAAAGAACTAAGAAGATTAAAAAGCAGCACATCTTGGTTTAAAGACTCTTCAGTGTGGGACTCTATTTGCGTGTAATTGTACCTTGACTATGTAAGTATTTTTTTTTCTTTCTTTCTGAATATGACTTTGTCATATAGGGTGGTAAGGGACTTGGCAAAGTAGGCGCTAAGCGTCACCGCAAGGTGCTTCGCGATAACATCCAGGGGATTACCAAGCCGGCTATTCGCCGTCTGGCTCGCCGTGGTGGTGTAAAGCGTATTTCTGGTCTGATCTACGAAGAGACTCGCGGTGTGCTGAAGGTGTTCCTGGAGAACGTGATCCGCGACGCCATCACGTACACTGAGCATGCCAAGAGAAAGACCGTGACCGCCATGGATGTGGTGTACGCCCTGAAACGCCAGGGGCGCACCCTGTACGGCTTCCGCGGTTAAACACTCTAACACCGAACGACGCGAACACCTCCACGCGCCTCTTTGCCGAGTCCCTTACCACCCTTGCTTTTTTTTAAATGAGTTTTATTGAATTTATACAAAATTTACAATCTTACAAAAAGTCATATTCAGAAAGAAAAAAAAAAATACTTACATAGTCAAGGTACAATTACACACAAATAGTGTTAGAAAATGGAAGGGGGTGGATGGAAATCAGAGTGAAATTTCATTATCCTGAGTATCCAGTTACACAAATGGAGAGGTGAGTTTAGATTTGGCTAAATAAATCATACAATCTAGAAACAAACAAGTGGGATATAATCAGTGGTTGATTTTAGACATAATCATTCCTGATAGTTCTAATAATTCTGCTGTTGGTTTGAGTTGAGCACTGACAATCAAATTAAAAGAAGATGAAGCCAGCATTTAGTGGTTTAGGTTTTTTTTTTGTTTGTTTGTTTGTTTGTTTTTTACAGTGGAGTGATAAGAAGAAATCCTCAGAGACTGCTACAGTGTCCTCCCAGGAATCCATGGCTAATCATAGGCTGAAGTGTTTCAGAGTCATTCTGGACATTTTTTCTGTTTCTGAAAGCAGGACCTCGCACTCGCCGGGCAGTACTGGCCATTCTCTTCTACGGAAAGTAGCGAATGTTTGTCCGAAAAGTCGCTAGATATGTCGCTAGATGCTTAAAAAAAAAAAGTTGCTAAAGGGGTCTGAGAAGTGGACCGAAGCTGTCCCTGTTAAAATGAATGAGTGAACAGCAGGAGGAGGAGGGGCTGCAGCGGGGAGTCATATTTTGAGTGAAAGGATTGTATTCGTGTTCTTTTGAAAATAAACCCTTTAAAGTGATTGTTATTTTTTATTTATTGACTTTTTATCATTCAAGCACTTTTTAACCTCTGTTACATAAAAAATGGCTATTTTCAAGGTTTTCCAGTACTTAAATTTCCAAATGCCAAATTCAAGCACCTTGTACAAACCTTGTGGTAATAATTTTTCATAGATACATTTCCCAAACAAACAAACTAAAAAAAAACTTCTAGTACTTCTAATTAATAAACCTACAACATCAGTTAGCTAGTATTTTCAAGTGCTAAACCCAAACCTCACACATTTGATGTTTTTTTTCTCTTTTTGATCTTTGAACACACACTTCTTCTTCTTCTTCTTCTTCTTCTTCTTCTTCTTCTTCTTCTTCTTCTTCTTCTTCTTCTTCTTGTTTCAGCTATATTTCTGCCACCTGTAAGTCAGAATGGCAAAATTCTTGACTGTAATATCACTCAGGTAAAAGAAATAAATCAATGAATTAATGAATAAGTAACAGTAAACTGATTTTCTGCTATTTTCATGGAACTATTAATAGAGATTTTAGTGTATTTAATACAAATTATATCACACTGCTGTTGCACTCTGGAATCTGATAGGTCAGAAGGTCTGAAGGCTGCAATTCATATCTCAGGTATATATTAATGTGCTCATTGTAATGTTATCTTTTCTATGATAGCAAATCATTCACAGAGACTTCTCTGGCAAACATTCCACATAATCAAAGTCTAATAATAAACAGATTTGTGCTGTACTACTTTAATAAAAACTTTTAGTCGTTGATATGGTGAAGCTATCTATAAGGAGGTGTTAATTTAAGATTTATGGAAAGAGACTCGGGCCACAGATTTCTCCAGATTCTCTGAATTTTTTCATAATATGATGTGCTGTAGATGATGAGATATTCATTGCCTTCACAATTTCACATTGAGGAGCATTATTCTGAAATTGTTCCACAAATTGTAGATGTAGTTTTTCTCAGATTGGTGTACAGAGGCCCATCTTTATTTCTGAAAGACTCTGCCTCTCTAAGATACTCTTTTTATACCCAATCATGTTACTGACCTGTTGCCAGTTAACATAATTAGTAGCACAATGTTCCTCCAGCTGTTTCTTGTTAGTACTTACTGTTCCAGCCTTCTATTTCCCCGTCCAAATTATTTTGAGACATGTTGCACCCATAAATTCAAAGTTACCTATTTTTCCCTGCTTTTTTTGTCTTTTTATATTCGCGGAGAACGCGTTTAAATGACAACTCCGTCTAACATACACAAAGGCTCTTTTAAGAGTCACTTCACTTCATTCTTGTTGCAATGTAATAATGTATGATACATTACCTTAATCTTTGAAATTTCAACTAACATTAGAAATAAATTTCTATTCTCATCACTGCTCCTACACAGCAAATTGAGCAGAGTTAAATTTTTGGTGTTTATGAATAGAATCAATCTAGCTCTACTTGGAATTGCTCTAACTCTGTATGTTGTCTAATCTGTTAGATTTCACACTGTACCATGAAACAGTTGGTGTCAAAATGGAGTGTTATAACTGTTTTCTAGAATTCAACTCTGATAGTGTCACCCCTTTGGTGGAACGCACCAATAGGAGTGACTGACCTAGATCAGACTGAGCGACTTTCCAGTATCGGCAGAAGATAGTCGGTGAGGATGCATCATCTTCAGTCCTGGATTTGTTCCCTCGTTTCCTTGATGTACCTGGATTGGTAAGAAAATCTTTAGCTTTGGAAGTAGTTTTGAAAAGGAAATTTTCTCTGTAGTTATTAAATGAGTTCACTGGTACAGTAGAGAAAGGAGTTGTTCAATGATCACCGTAACACCAACAGGCCGGTCCAAACTGAGAAATTCAACATTCTAATCTTTTATATCCCAAATGTATGCATAAATAACACAGCAGATCTTTAATTTTTAGTATTTGACCTTTCATCCATTTATGTCCGTTATGTTTAAACCTGTATAAACCTTGTTTATAGATCGACCAGGATTTCTCCATGATGTTTGGTGACGAAGTGTCTCAGAAGTTCCTGGCAAAGTGGTCCACATTCTTCAAGCCAAAAATCATTGCAGACTGCAAGACTCTTAAGAATATGGGCGAGCTGCTGTCAGGAACTGAACCTGAATCTGAGGACTACAATGGTTAGTATAAACTGTTTTGTACTTTAAAAATGTTCCAGTCTTTAAAAAAATAATTAAAGAGAGATTGCTGCAGCGAGATTAACAGCCTTGAAGATGTTCACATGTTTTGAATGTAAATCACACCTCAGAACTTGTTTGGTTCCTTTGTCAACATTTAAAATTTCAACATGGTTTATATCCTAGCAAAAAGTTACATTTAAATTGTGGAGAGCCAGGTTGCCCGTTATCATTTTGTGCTTATAGTGGCTTCTGAAATCACCTCAGCAAGGTACATAGTCACACTATGGATCAAGAGATTGATACTAATCAGGATCTTTCCACTCAGGGACAATATGAGGCGGAATGTTCAAATGATCGCCCAAATTCTGTTGCCACTTTACATCCTTCACAAAGTTCTGTTGTAACTGAAGTCAGCTTCAATGTGTGGATCAATTGTTGCTCATTTGCAAGCATCAGGTCCTTCTGAAAGTGCTTTCCAAACAATTGTTTGTTCAATGGAAGAAGTTGTTAATGATGTTAAAATCCAAGCACGAGATGCAGTTCTTAAAACTGTTACTCCTGAAAGTACAAGTTCAGACACTTGTAGAAGAATAAATCACTGTTTTGATCAATTAGGTAATCTGATCTGTGATCACCATACTCTATTCAAAGAATTGTTTCCTGACAAGAGGTCGATTCCCAAGCACCACTTGATGATGCACTATCTGAGATGCATAAAAAAATCGGATCTCTTATCCATATGTGGTGAATGTGATTTGAAGCTAATTTTTAACCATATTTTCAAAAGATGTTGCAAAAATTTCAAGAATCTCATTAAATCATTATTGGAGCAACATCAACATCAATTGGCATTTAACTATGAAAATGATTGTTTTAGAAGGTTTGAATTTGGTCCTACATCAAAAACCATCTGTAACTTGCAAGGTGGGGAAGAACTCAGTCAGACATTATATTTAGAAGCCTGTTTGAGTGTTACAAGTACAAAGTGGGTCAGACATTATGGTACTGAGTATCAGATTGGTGTGTTCATATGCACTGGATGTACCTATGATCTCCCTGTGTTCAAAAAGATCTGTGATATAATAATATATGAAGAGAGTGCTTTCATTATTTCCTGCAATGTAAAAATCATGTACTATGATGACCACTTCAGTTTATACTGTATAGAAGATAACCAAATGGATGAGTTTTCTGTCATCTCTGTGAATGAACTGACACATTTTAGGCCATTTGACCAGCAGTGCTCTAATGAGAATAAACAAAGAGACTACATAGTGCCCAATTGTTATATTTAGAAAGACTTGACCTGAGCGGTCAGTAATGTTAACACCCTTGAAAAAAGAAAACTATTATAAAGCAACCAACTTGTTTTTTTTCTTTATTTGCCTTTTAGATTTGTAATCATTTAAATGTTATTTTAACTGTGCAGTAGCATATTAACCGTTATAGTGTTAGAGGCAACTCATTTAATAGTATGCAGTTAACACTATGAGATTTAATGAATTACTCCTATGAGAATTAATTTCTAACACTACACACTGGTGTTGAGAAACTAACACTTGAGTAGTGATCAATTTCAACTATACAAAGAGTTGATGTGAACTCTATTAAAGTGTTAAAATGACACTGTGGAGTGTGGACCCCTCCGGACACTTTAAAAGTGTTGAAATGAACTTCAATAGAGTGGATTTGTTTCTGTGGATTTTGCTGTGTATGTATATTTTATAATGTTAAAGTGCACACCTTGATTTCGATTATAATAACATTATTAATGTATTTCTAATGTTATTAGACATGTCATTCTCATCACTGCTCCTAGATAACTTAGTGTTCCCTAGGTGGAGCTCATCTATTTCACTTCGAGAATATCCACAAATAGGGAAGAACATTACCTTTATCTTTGTAATGTATACAATAATGATCATGAACGGGTTAAAAAGGGGACACAGTAATATAAACCATGTAATATTTCTTACCCAACTCGGGCCTAACTACAAATGTACTCCTATGACAGAATACCGCTGCTGGGAAATTGCCGTTCCCGAGGTTGGGCACACGAGGGCAGTCAAGCTCCATCCAGCACAACACACAACGCCGCCTGAAGTAGAAGGTAGGTTTGGGCTATTTTACAGACACAGCTCATCACTGTGCATTGTATTGTTCGGACATAACCACAATTAATGGCTCTTCTATAAAAACAAACATTATGTAATATTCATAGCACTATATTTATCGTAAAAATACAAAATTAATAACTAACCTTTTTCTAATGTTGATAGAAAGCATCATTTACACACACAGATATATATGTATATCCTTTTCTCTCCATACCACGTTCTAATATTTAAACTGGACACACGAGGGCAGTCAAGCTCCATCCAGCACAAGACACAACGCCACCTGGAACAGAAGGCAGATTTTGGCTACTGTACACAGACACAGCTCATCGGCGTTATTACTGTGCATTGTCTAGTTTTCACATAAGGACAATACACGGCTCTTCTGCACTGTTCATCATCATCTATAAAACAAACATTATGTAATATACATAGCAGTATATTTATCATAATAAAGTTATATATATATATATATATATATATATATATATATATATATATATATATATATATATATATATAAATATGTGTCCCCTTCTCTTTGTATATTATCTAAATATTCAAACAGCCCAAGAAATAAAATTAGCTGTTTTCTGAGACGATGAAGTGACTCTTAAAAGAGCCTTTGTGTATATTAGACGGAGTTGTTGTTTAAGTGCATTCTCCGCGAATACGGCAGGCCAGCTGAATATCCTTGAGAGAGATGGAGAAATGTGAAAAGCTAGCACTGTGGCTACGTGTTTCGCAACCATGAGCTGTATTTCAACGCTTTTTGGCCACAGCATGCTGCCTCACGAATGTCCCAATTCATGCCCCCCTTTTCCACAGTCATTGTGTATATCCAGGTAAGGATAAAAGTTACATTTCCATCCATCCATTTTCTATACCGCGTAATCCTTCTCAGGTCACGGGTAAAAGTTAAATTTTCCAAAGAAATTTAACTCGCTGAGATGGGCAGTCCATAGGTAGTCTGTACCTAGCCGACCAAGGATTGGATTGCATTGCGATGGCTCAACTATGGAATTGTCCTGTTCTGTGAGACCTTTGGGCCATCTCGCCGCATCGTCACCCTTCAGTTTATATGACGGCACAGCTCATACTTCAAGACTTCAAGCAGTCATCTAGTCAGCGAACATTAAACCCTCATTTGCATAGTTTTCGTTAAAAGCAGCAGGCCTCGGGTGAGGTGGCCGAGAGGTTAAGGTGATGGACTGCTAATCCGTTGTGCTCTGCATGTGTGGGTTCAAATCCCATCCTCATTGCAAACTTGTTACTTTGCCTCCTCTTTCCAGCAATATCTGGCTTTGTTGCAGTCTGTCTCATGCCTACAAACAGGAAGCTTTGTACAGGTCCCTGAGCTAGCACTAGAGAGGGTGGAGAAATGTGAAAAGCTAACACTGTGGCTTTGCAACGGTGAGCTGTATTTCAATGCTTTGGCCACAGCTGCTGTAAGGCTCTGGCGTCTCTGGAGGTCCATCAACGCAGAACGCATTCCACAGTCCAGACGACAGTGGCAAAGAACCTGCACCGAAACCACTTTATTGCTCCACACACCGGGATGTAATTTCATATGCGTGAGCTATGTCAGCAAGAGGTTAAGGTGATGAACTGCCAATCCGCTGGGCACAGCCCATGTGGGTTTGGATCCTATTTTTCTTGTAAAGACCTTGCTTAAGCGCATTCTGTAAAGGAAGCGTGCATGGTGCAGACATTGTTGGCGTCTGCATGAGCAGTTAGTCTGAAGGGGAAATTAGGGTCAGGTGTTTTCAGTCAACGGGATGACAATCAGGTGTGAGTGAGCACCCTGTCTTATTTGTAGAACAGGGATCTATCAATGTCTGATCTTCACAACACATGTTTGTGGAAGTGTATCATGGTATGAAAAAAGGAAGTTTGTGAGGATCTCAGAAAAAGAGTTGTTGATGCTCATCAGGCTGGAAAAGTTCAAAAAAATATCTCTAAAGTGTTTGGACTCCACCAATCCACAGTCAGACAGGTTGTGTACAAATGAAGGAAATTCACGAGCATGGTTACCCTCCCCAGGCGTGGTCAACCAACAAAGATCACTCCAAGAGCAAGACATGTAATTGTCCACGAGGTCACAACGGATCCCAGGGTAACTTCTAAGCAACTAAAGGCCTCTCTTGCATAGGCAAATGTTAATGTTCATGAGTCCACCATAATGAGTACACTGAACAACAATGGTGTGCGTGGCAGGATTGCAAGGAGAAAGCCACTGCTTTCTGTAAAGAACATTGCTTCCCGCATGCAGTTTGCTAAAGATCACATGGACAAGACACAAGGCTACTTGAAAAAACGTTTTGTGGACAGGTGAGACCAAACTAGAACTTTTTGGTTTAAATGAGAAGGGTTATGTTTGGGGGAAGGAAAACACTGCATTCCAGCATAAGACCCGTATCCCATTTCTGAAAAATGGTGGTGGTAGCATTACAGTTTGGGCCTGTTTCACTGCATCTGGGCCAGGACGGCTTGCCATCATAGATGGAACAATGAATTCTGAATAATACCAGCAAATTCTAAAAGAAAATGTCAGGACATCTGTCCGTAAACTGGATCTCAAGAGAAAGTGGGCTGTGCAGCAAGACAACAACCCTAAGCACACAAGTCGTTCTACCAAAGAATGGTTAAAGAAGAATAAAGTCAATGTTTTGGAATGGCCAAGTCAAGGTCCTGACCTTAATCCAATAGAAATGCTGTGGAAGGACCTGAAGCAAGCACCTCATGTGAGGAAACCCACCCACATCCTAGAGATGAAACTGTACTGTAATGAGGGATGGGCTAAAATACCTCCAAGCTGACATGCAGGACTGATCAACAGTTACTGGAAACGTTTGTTTGCAGTTCTTGCTGCACACCGAGGTCACACCAGATACTGAAAGCAAAGGTTCACATACTTTTGCCACTCACAGGTATGCAATATTGGATCATTTTCATCAATAAATAAATGACCATGTGTAATATTTTTGTCTGGTTTCTTTAATTAGGTTCTCTTTATCTACTTTTAATACTTGTATGAAAATCTTATGATGTTTTAGGTCCTGGTAATGAAGATGTATAGAAAGTTCTAAACGGTTCACAGACCTTCAGCACCACCGTAAGTGGGATGTAAGGTCATAGCAGAAGAGCTCTTCCGCAAACACTACTGATGTGACCGTGGACCATGGGGTCTTAAGCCTAGACGAATCGCGTCCAAAAGACCACGCCTTAGCTCTGTCTTCAGCTGGAAATGGTTAGATGTCCCCGGCAGAGCTGGTTAAGTGAAAGGCACTTGAGTCTCACAACAGCCCATTTGTCGCGCCCATGCCAGATTTCTTGTTGTCCGGCGGAATGACCCGGTCACCTTCTTACCACGAATGGGTTTACCACCACGTCAGCCTGGGGTAGTGTGGCCGAGTGGTCCAAGGTGCTGGATTTAGGCTCCAGTCTCTTTGGGGGCGTGGGTTCAAATCCCACTGTTGCCAGGGTAGTTAGCTGAAAGTAGTTCTGCTTAACTTTCCCGGAGTGGAAAGTGGTTATGCTCAACTTTCCTTAATTTCTCCAGTTAATTCTCAGTGGTAGTCCTTACCACTACAGATGCAATATATTTTTCACCACATGTTGATTCCATGTCGCTGTTCCGAAACTTGGTGTTTTCTTTTTTTTTTTTTTTTTGAAGATCTACATTTTGAATTGCCTCTGCTACCGCGTAAACCAGTTAATACTTTATTGGCTTTATTTTTTCGGCTTTCATCTCTTTTTGTTTATTTCTTTTTTCCCCAGACAGCGATTAACATTCATCATTTTACCTGAGAATAAAAAGCACTCTTAGGCGGCAGGTAAAGTGAACTATACACTTACATTTACATTTATTCATTTAGCAGATGCTTTTAACCAAAGTGACTTATAAATAACAAAATTGCTTATTTACTCAAAAGAAACATCGGTATATTATGAATATCATTTGAATGGTTTAAACTATATATGTAGTGTCAATTCAGGAATATCATTATACGTTTGTATGCCGAGTGAAATTTCTATTGTCTACTGTTCAGTGTCTGTTGTTTGTTCAGTAGTCAAACACACACTTAAAATAAAGTCTTTTGGTAACAAGTGAGCAGATCACACAATTATGTTAGATTAAGTTAGAATATATTAGAGTAGATGTGTGTCTTTTCAATAGTTGTATAATTAAATTTTGGGTCATTGATCTTTTACTCTAATATGAAACCTGTCAAGTTATTTTAAAAGAATCAGTGACCATAATTTTACTTTACAAAACATAATGCATAACTAACTAAATTATTTTTATATATTTATTTATGTTAATTGTTCATATCTATGGGTACTATTCAGGCCATCAGCATGAAGAAAAAAAAATCCCTGGGAGAATAAACGTGTCCTTCAGGAGAGGCCCATCAGGTCATTTACTTCGGGGCTCATCTGAAGAGTCAAGAAGCATTAAAGACAATCCTTCTTTGCAAGAGAAGTCAACACCTCAAAGAAAAGATGTGGACAGGAACAATACAGCCTCCCGCTCCGTTCAATCCACCTGCTAGTGGTGTTCCTAAAGACGTACCTCTGACAAAGGCAGCAGTTGAGAAGACACCAAAAAAACAAATTAGATCCTGTTTAGCTTGTGGTCAGTCAAATTCTCGTTACATGGGTGATGGCTCCTCTGTACATTTCTTTTAGCAGGCTGGTGATGTTAAATACTTCTACTGCTCCAGGAAAGTCTTTGAGGCATACTCTGCAGAGGGCCTTCTGGTCATCTGTGCAGGTTCTGCCACCAGCCACTAAAACAAGGACCCAATAGCCCTCATATCCACACTGGTTTCCCTGGAGCGGCAGGCAAATACATTTACTGTCCTTCTAAAGTGCTCTCCCTGTATCAAGTACAGGGAATGAATGCAGAGACGACATGGGCAGAGTTTCAGCAGTCCTCATTCTATGAGGCTGAGAGGCAGAGGTGGATTGTTGAAAAGAGAAAATAACTTTGTTGTGAAACACAGTATTTAAGGTCTGTGCATGGCATGTCTGATTGCAAGCCAAGCACAAGGTTGGATTTTGGTAAATAGTTACAAATCCTGTGTAATACTGTTGCCCATGAATCTCATTCTACGTTTTCTCTCGTTTTCTCTCTCTCTCTCTCTCTCTCGCTCTCTCTCTCTCTCTCTCTCTCTCTCTCTCTCTCTCTCTCTCTCTCTCTCTCTCTCTCTCTCTCTCTCTCTCTCTCTCTCTCTCTCTCTCCCATTGTGGAATTGTGTATAGACAACATTGTATTTAAAAAAACAAAACAAAATTGTCCTGTGTATTTGTAAATGTTTTATCTAGCTTGTATTTGTAAATGTTTTAAAATATTAGTCCTTATTTGGAATACATTTTCAATAACTTACTATAACACACTCTGCATATATTATTTAGATAGTTATTTTAATTTTGACAAACTGTTAATTTCACATTCTTCTTTAACAGTTAATTTTACACACTGAAAGAGTATCGGAATAGTAAATGTTGACAATGCCGCTTTTAAAAAATTACATAGATACAATATGTAACAGATAATATAATATAAATATTTGAACGGATGTTTTTATGTTAGGTTCGTCCGACCCTCCTCCTGGATTTTCCCCGCTTTCTATTGGCTAGTCAGCGCTCTACACCTACGTGTGACTGGCCCCCGCGTGGCAGGTGAGAATTCTACCACTGAACCACCAATGTTAAAAATCCATGGACTTCGCAGAGTGCGATTTCAAGCTGAGTATTGTGCTGCTTCAGCAATTTGGTTTAAAATTCTAAAGGAGAATCTCTTCCATATTTCAGCAGCATGGAGTTTGTCCATTACCCTAGTTTTGGGCGGAATTGATAAGGCTTGTTAAGTGCTTTGGGTGAATGCTCAAGCAACACAAACGTCTCCAAAACTCAGTTGTGCATTGGCCTGGAATCTAACCCGGACTTCACAGAGGGCGCTTTCCAGGTAAGTATTGTGCTGACTCAGCAATTTGGTTTCAAAATTGACAAGGAGCATCCTAAGGCTCTTGTATATTTGAGCAACATGGACTGTGTCTGCTACCCTTTTTTTGGACAGAATTGATAAGGCTTGTAGAGTTCTTTGGGTGAAGGGTCAATATTCAAAACTCAGCCGTGTGTGGCCGGGAATCGAACCCCGGCCTCACACGTGGTCGGTCAGAATTTGACCACTGAACCACCAATGCTTATTTTAAAGGATTAAGGACAATGCAGAGTGTGCTTTTCATTAAGTATTGTTCTGATTAAACAGTTTGGTTTCAAAATAGAAAAGGAGCATCCTAAGTCTCTTGTATATTTCAGCAGCATGGAGTTGGTCTAGTTTGGGCAGAAATTATAAGGCTTGTAATGTTCTTTTGGTGAAGGCTTAACTTTCAAAACTCACTTCTGCATTGGCCGGGAATTGGACCCGGGCCTCCCGCGTGGCAGGCGAGAATTCTACCACTGAACCACCAATGCTTAGTTTAAATTACTAAAGACTTCTCAGAGTAAGCTGTTCAGGTAAGTATTGTGCTGCTTCAGCAATTTGGTTTCAGATTTGAAAAGGAGAATCCTAAGTCTCTTCCTTATTTCAGCAGCAGTCACACACTATATTTCCAGATACTGTATAATATTATAATATCTCCTCTCTGCTCAACACGCATGTAATACAGTCTACATACCGTAGAGCAGTGTTTTTCAACCACTGTGCCGTGGCACACTACTGTGTCATGAAAGATCGTCAGGCGTGCCTTGAGAAATTGTCCAATTTCACTTAGTCTTAAAATTCTTTTTTATTAAAATTTATTCATTATTATCTGCAAATAATAAGCCATTGTTGAGTGTCTGTGCTGTAATATAGTGACTGGCAGAGTAATGTAATATTCGTCTAGGTGGCAGCAGGTAATTGCCTCCTACCTTCTTAGAGACAAGAGAATTAGTGACGCATGCAACAGGTCGTGGTGGCACTGATGGAGAAGTTTTTAAAAAGGAAAAATGCAAACTCCGATCTGGGCCCTGGACAAGATTGTGACCCAGGTGAAGGGCCTAGTATGAGTGGTGGTAAAAAGAAAGCAAAGACTGTGAGCTCGAGGCAATACAGCGAAAGTTATCTTTCGTTAGGATTTACTTTCACCAGCGATGAGATGACCCCGACTCCATTATGCTTGGTGTGTGGCGAGAAGCAGTCCAATAGCGCCATGGTGCCAAGCAAGCTTAAACGCTATCTCCAAGTGAAACACCCGTCGCTTCAAAACAAGCCGATGGACTATCTTGTTTGTCTGCGTGAAAACACAGAAACAGGCAACATTAATGAGAAAAACCACAAAGGTAAACTAGAAAGCCCTCAAAGCTACTTGCTGAACTTGTAGCTAAATGAAAAAAGTCCCACACTGTGGCAGAGACGTTAATACTACCTGCCCGCAAAGACACTGTCAACGAGATGCTCGGCCCTGACGCGGTTAAAGACATATCTAAACTCCCGCTCTCAGATAACACAATCGCCAGACGTACTGATGACATGTCTACAGACATCGAAAGCCATGTTTTGGAAAAGATACGCATCAGTAGGAAATTTGCATTGCAACCTGATGAGTCTACGGATATTCTCAGCTCTTGGCCAATGTGCGTTTTGTGGATGGAGATGCCATTAGAGAAAACTTCCTATTTTGTAAGGCACTGCCAGAAAAAACAACAGGAGAGGAAATTTTTTGGGTCAAATCGGAATATCTTGACCAGGGAGGACTTACGTGGGAAAATTGCACAAGTGTTTGCACTGATGGAGCTGCAGCCATGGTCGGGCACACCTAAGGCTTCGTTAGCAGAGTGAAGGAAAGAAACCCAGATCTTATTGTTACACACTGTTTTCTGCACCGTGAGGCCTTCGTTGCAAAGACTTTACCAGCAGAACTAGTTCCTGTGGTGGATGATGTTGTGCACATAGGGAACTTTGTAAAGACACGACCTTTGTAAAGTCGTATATTTGCATCTTTGTGTGAGGAAATGTGAGCGAAGCATAAAGCCTTATTGCTCCATACGGCGGTCCGATGGTTGTAGCGTGACAAGTTGCTGGCCCGTGTGTATGAGCTGCGGGAGGAACTTAAAGTGTTTCTGACAAATGAGAGGTCTGATTACTCAAATCTGTTTGCAAGTGATGAGTGGTGTGCAAAGCTGGCATACCTGGCAGATATATTTCATCATCTGAATGAACCGAACACACGGATGCAAGGCCGAAATGAGAACCTGCTTACAAGCATGGATAAAATAAATGGATTCCATTTAAAGGTGCACCTCTGGCAACAACATGTGCAAAGTGCCAACCTTGAGATGTTCCCACTCACAGAGGAACGGCAAGATCACCCTGCTGCAATGTGCGAGGTAATAGGTAAACATCTGAAAATTCTTGAGGAGAAGTTGTCATTTTATTTCTCTTCAGCCTCCACTGAATGCCTTGACTGCTGTTGGAAAGGACATGACTTTACAGGAGCAGGAGGAACTAACTGAACTGAAACAAGATCGTGGTTTAAAGCTAAGATTTGCTGAACTTCCTTTGGACAGTTTTTGGTTGACTGCTGCCAAGGAATTCCCCATTCCGGCCAACAAAGTTTTGACATTGCTCCCATTTTCCACAACATATGTGTGTGAGCTGAGCTTTTCAAGCCTAACTGCTATAAAAACTAAAAACAGAGAGAGACTGAAAGCTGTTGAAGAGCTTTGTGTATGCCTTTCTTCAATTCCTGCCAGGATATCGGCTTTGTGTTCATCTAAACAGGCCCAGGTTTCACACTGAGTGAGTATAAATAAATTGAGAAACTATATTGCAATTATATATACTGTATTAGGCTACAGAGTGCCATTCTGTAACATTTTTGGTTGGTGGTGTGCCGCAAGATTTTTCCAATGTAAAAAATGTGCCATGGCTCAAAAAAGATTGAAAACACTGCGTTACACTACACAATTTAAGAAGCTACACTTACTTCTGCTTCCATTTTAACACTTTTCAGTTTTGGAGCAACAACAACAGCAACAACAACAACAACAAAAAAGTGTTGGAACAAAATAAATCTTATTTTCCATTCCAGGTTGCAGGTATTCGCGGGTGCAATGCAACACTGTTCCACACACAAATAACTCTTTTGAATGGTTAAATGACTAAAATCAGAAAGCGCCACCAGCATATCTGACAAAGATGACTCATGAACCGATTCTTTAATCACTAGCTGAAAACGACGTATTGAATTTACACAAACGTCAAATAACAAATACAAAATTCTACTTTCTCATGAATATGGTATAGTGCATTGCTTAATCAGCAGTTTTTCTTAGAAAGTCAAGATATTTAAATTGAATGAATTTAATGAAACCACACATCAAGCTGTCTTTTCTAACAGAACATTAAATTTAGCATTAGCTCCCAGTTCCAGAAAGTTCTAGCCAGACATTCAGGGGGAAAGAATCAGAACAAAATGTAAAATAAAAAAAGTAGTGAAAGATGAAAGTGAAGGAATAAACGAGGGGTTTGTGTCTTAGTTGTTGAGTAATTAAAAACAAAAAAAAAGGCTGTGAGATTCAGCATTTGTCACAACGATGCCAAACGCTCTCCCGACTATTTCTTTGGCATTGTTCCCAAACTGAGAAATCAAGATTCTTCAGTCAAGTTTCCCTCACAATCAAGCTTTGGAGTTGACTCCATATTCACAACGACTATAGAGTCGACTCCAAAGCTTGATTCCTTTGAATCGACTCTATTCCCATTACCTGGTATCTACGAATTGACACCAGGTATTAGGAATCACCCTGTTAATCATGATAATGATCCTATGTACTTAATACTGTGGGTTGTTCCCCTAACCTTTAATTCGAGATTTGTGCTGAATCGATTCTTGGAACAGACTCACTCAGCGTTGCAATCGATTTCAGAATATTAGCAAGGGTTTGAATCGTTATAATTTCCCTTGCTTCCATTTGTAGGAAGCTGCCTTAATCACGATGTACCCAGGCTACGCAGGCAGGACCGAGCTCCGGGACAACCTGGAGGCCGCTTCAGATCCGTCTCCATGATTGTTCCCGACCACACCGTCATCGCAGAGGTGTGCTCGGGTGCCGTCATTCATTACATTATGTAATGAACGCAATAACGGATGTATTCTGGCGTGTTACAGAACCGTTTCACGTTGTCTTTTTTGCTGTAGGTGGACTTGTGAGCTGAGGGCTTCAAGTCCAGTGAGACTCTGGCGAAGAAGATGATTCAGCTGTATAAGCTGTGCAGCAAGCAGCTTTCCCGGCAGGACCACTACGACTTCAGCATGAGAGTCGTCAACTCTGTTATCGTCATGGCCGGGTATGTCCGTCTACGAACAGGGTGAACATATTAGATTAGATTAGATTCATCTGTTGTTTTTTCTAAATTGTTAATTAAAACTATATATAAATGTAACAGATGTCTTGCTGGAATAAATCGAGCGTGTGTGTGTGTGTTCCAGGTCTCTGATGCGAGAGAACCCACACCTGAGTGAGAACATGGTGTTGATTAGAGTGCTACGATACTCCAACCTGCCCAAGTTACTCAAGGATGACGCAGAACTTAAAATAAAATAAATTGATAAATAGTAAAGAACGCCAAAGCTTACATATGGAGTATCAAAGGTCATTATCACAGGATCACTGGAATCAGGCACTAGGAGGAAATTCCAGGACAAATTAGGAAATACAATTAACTGACATTTGCAAATTCTTTGCAACTAAAAAGTTGTAATTATATAACTTTTTTTTAAAAGCATTTAAAGTATATAACATTAGCACCTTGTAATGTTATACCAGATGAAAAGTAAAGAATCCTGGAACATCTGAACATCCATAATCTGAAAATCTTGAACCTAGTGTCAATCGAGTCAATCCAATCCTTCTTGTGTGCGTTTAGCGGTATTCCGTCGGACCTCTTTCCTGGTGTGGGCGTCCCCGAGCATGACTACGGCGCGCTTCAGTCGAACATCGAGGCAGCTCTATGCGCCCGCTCCCTGCAGCCCGTCTCCAGCATGACCGCCAAGGTGATAGAGCTGTACGAGACCATGCTGGTGCACCAGGGCGTCTTGCTGGTGGGCCCTACAAGAGGCGGTAAAACCACAGCGTACCGTGCCCTCGCTGACGCACTGTGCACCCTCCACGAGACAGAGGGCTGCGAGGTGAATCTCTTATACAAGCCCATCGAGACCGACGTGCTCAACCCGCAGTCAGTGAGCATGGACGAGCTGTATGGTGAAGACGACCCTCTCACACTGGAGTGGAGTGCCATCAAACCGTCCCTCGGCAATGACATCGGTGACACGCACAAGTGGGTGGTGAGTGATGTACCTGTGGACGTGCCTGTGGATTGAGAAAATTACCGCCGTGTTGGACATCAACAAGACACTCTGTCTGGCTAACGGTGAAAGGATCAAGCTCACACCATCTACACACATGTTATTCGAGGTGTTACCCATCAGACACAGATAGCACCGGTCCTAAAAACCATCACAAACAAGCACAAGCATGTCATTTCCAAGAAGATTTTTTTTTATTTTTTACGTTAAACGCGTTCCTGATGGAAAGGTCACACACAAACGTATCTTTAAGACTTCACTCTTTCACACGCCTATAACGAGCGATAAACGCATTCGAAGCATGTTATAAAGCCTCCGTAATGCATTACGCATAGTATTTAAATAAATGTTATTATAATAACATGCACTACACTACATTATGAATTCTTAACGTATTGTTAACATGTCTTTACTGTGAGCGGGATGATGACCAGACGCAGGCAGGCTCCCGGGTACTCATATCCGTAGACGTACTGATACAGAGCCATTCTGGCCACACACTTATCCAGATCCACGTCCCAGTATTAGCACAGCTGCTTCTGCCACTCAAAGTTACTGCTCGAGTCCACCTACGTGAACACATACACAAAGACATGTGATATATATATACGATCTCATTGTATACGAATTGGGCATTCTCGCTGACGATATAGCGTGGATAGTTTATAATGAGTGCGTTCATACTGTATAAACCTGGGAACTGATTTGCATATGCACTGCTGTCAGAGCTGCAGTTATTTTTAAAAGATTTATTAACAGCTTCTGACCAATCAGATCTGACGACACCCATGATTCCCTTCGCTCTGAAGAGAAGGTTGTAGCCGTCTGTACCCTTTCATTGACGAGCTCCGTGACGATGTCTCTGGCGTGGACATCCACAGTAATGAGAGCTGTGATGATGCTCTGATGTATTTTGGGTAAGTTACCCTGAAACAGAGTGGCCAACACATTCAGCCTCTGTATAAACACACACACACACGCACACGCACACGCACAGAGTAATATTACATAGTACACCATTCACCATTATGTCATGTAATCAGAGAAGGAAATCTGAACTACAGTTCCCAGCAGCCACTGCATCACAGTCACATGACCACCTGCACCTGGATCATATTCCTGGTAAGCACTTGTGTATTTAGCCAGTTTTCACTGCACTCTTTGTCTCACGTTTGTCTTTCTTTACCTTTGTCCCTGGTGCTGTGTTTTTCTCTTTGGTTTATGTTTAGTCTTTGCCACAGTGATTTGCCCCAATGTCAGTGTCTTTTGTATTTTGTTTAGTTCTTTATTAAACTTGAAAAATCTGCACTTGCATCCGTTTCAACCTTCATATCGTGACACAAAAATATAAATATAATATAATATTATATATAAAATGTGTGTGGGGGTATATATTAATAGAGAGAAAGGCATTTCTTCTCAGGGGGGAGGGGAGTAATCAATAGGAAGAAGGATCTGAGAGGGAACATGGACAAAATTAATGGAACTTTTTCCTGGTTCGGCCCTAAATTTGGGCCAGATTAAATTTCATCTGTACAAGTTGGACAATAGGGATGGGGAACATAGATCCAGTACCCTTAAACCCAATTAGAACTTCTATTCCAACCATTAAAACCATTTTTTATCTTGAAATCTAGGGGCTTACCCAAACAATAAACTCTAATCACCTAATTTTTAACCAATAAAAACTCCCTTTTCCAATGTTGAAACTTAGGGGCCAACCCTAACCCTGAACTTAACCATCAGAAACAAATAATATGCTCTCTAAACTGATCCTCCAACCCCCAATAGTTAACCTCACCTAGAACGTCTTACATTTAGACAGATTTTTTTTAAAGTCTTTAATTTATTTATTCATTTTCATATGGTTCATTTACATGTGATTCATTTACATTGATTCATTTTCATGTGATTCATTTTCATGAGATTCATGAAAATTATTTTTTTTTAAAGTGGCAGAATTCGTTTTTAACACAATATATAGATTTAAAAAATTATATCAGTTGTATAAAAAAATGGAAAATAAATTATATTTTCTCATAGAATGTTAAATACATATAGAGGAATATATACAGAATGAAGGACAAGGTTTTGTGCCTGTGCCACCTCCCACACCAATGAGTGTTGGGTTGAGTCATCGCCTAACCTAACCCTGCCTGAGCCTTTTTATTAAAGGTGTTTAATTTAGTTTGATGTGGTTTAGTTTGTTAGAATGTGAATTTATCCGTTATATGTAGGCTAGCTAACTGCGTAGTTAACTAACGTTAGTCAGCTGACAAGAAAAATATCGGACTTTTTCCTCATTCCCTGCCTGTCCAAACCCTGCCTCCTCTACATCAGATGCCGATGATGTTGAGACCAACTCGACCAGTGAAAGTTCTCAAGTGACATTTGAGTCATCTCAGGCCGTTTCAATCGGTGTGCAATCTTTTACAGATGATGACAGCCAAGCGCAGCAAGTTGAGTCTTCTCCCGTCCCTGCGGCTCTCGTCCCGACAAGACAGTTTAAATCAGCTTGGCTACAAGAGTTCGCCTGGTTACGTTATGACAAAGGGAAAATGTACTGCACCTTTTGTGCTAAAGCAGGACAAGATATTGCTGGTAAAACAGAGTTCATTACCAGTTCGAGTCATTTTAAAAAAGAAACCGTAAAGAAGCATGGAGACAGTACAAAACATGAGAACGCCAGGGATTGTGTCATTGCTAGGTCTGCCCCTCGTGCCACCCCAATCGTGAAAGCAGTGCAACGTGCTAGTGATAAAGTCACTGAAAAAGAGATGAGGGAATTGAAAATAAAATTCAATGCAGCCTACATGACTCTGAGCCTGAATAAGCAGGAATTGAATAAAAAAGTGAAAAAAAGAAACAAATGACTGCACATTTAAGTATTTACGGTAATATGATTCAAGATGGGGGCAGCACTGCTACTGTTGGGCCCTTGAGCAAGGCCCTTAACCCTCTCTACTCCAGGGGCGCTGTATCATGGCTGACCCTGTGCTCTGACCCCAACTTCCTAACAACCTGGGATATGCAAAGAAAAGAATTTCACTGTGCTGTAATGTATATGTGATCAATAAAGACTCATTATTATTATTATATGACCTACTGAACATTGCACATATTGCACACTGTGTCTACTACTTTTATCTACTATCCACAGTCCAAAGACTGTGGAGCTAGAAGGCTACGTGTGCCAATGACAAAAGATTTAAAAAATAAAATAAAAAATGTATCAATACATGAAATTAGATTACACAATGTAGTTGAGGTTTACATGAATAAGCAGAAATGTAATCATGCTTATCTTTCCTATAGCACAAATTAAAAGCCCTCTCTAGAAGAGCAGATTTGTCAAATGAAACTTTTTCCTTCTTATCCACTGCTACGGTAAACTAAAGAGTGGATATTCAAATTACACTGCTAAATATGACTAGCGGTAGCTACGTGTAGTAGCGCAAAATAGTCCATCAAATGTATTAGCAGGTGTAGCCTATACACAAGTCCACTATTGGTCATATCGCAACTGAGAACATGCCCCAAATTCATTGCTTTAGTAGAATTTAATTGTAAGTGAAATGATAATCACATTGTAATGTCCTTAGTATTTGTTCAGTCTACAGGTCCTCTAACACTCTGTTAAATGAATAAATGTAAATGTACTATGACGTAAATTTTGTTTTAAATCAATTAATTCAGAAATTACACACAATATTAAGTTGATGTAATTATCAACATTATTATGTCAACACAACTCATCAAAATAATGTGTACAACTTTAAATATTTAATTAATTCAATAAATTAGAATTTTTATCTTGCAACCCCACATTAAATTTAGATTGTGGGGGTTTGTTTTGTATCGCTCCGCTGTTAGAAAATACACAATGGTTGAATGTGAACATAAATGAGCAGAATGCAAGCTTGTGAAATAAATTAAACTTTATTGATTGCACTTTTGAGAAATTGGCATGACTTTGAATAAAAATTTACTGAAATAAATACTCTAAAACATTGATATACCCAAAGAAATGTTCCAAAAAAAAAAAAAAAAAAAAAAAAAAAAAAAAAAAAAAAAAAGTCTTTACATACCTTCTAAATAGGTCCCTTTAGGAGGTAAACATTTTAAAGACGGTGTTTTATAAGAAATGCGCGTATTACATGCCTTCTAAACCTAACCCTTTAGGATGTAAAATAAAAATTTCTACAGTCCTTCAAGGCTGTATGATGTCGTTGTTCTCTTTTACTGAAAGAAAGGTCAAAACCTTCGGAGTTATTCGTTGTGGAGACTGAAGTGACAATATGCCTGAAGAAAATGAAAATATGTATTACATATCCTACCTTCTAACCAGGTTAATTTAAGGGTGAAAAACCTTTTTTAAAGACGGTGTTTTAAAAGAGTCGTGCATTTTGTTTAAACTATAAACAAGATTTCAGAAAATGGTCCGCCAACGAGGATACTTACACAGAACTGTCGCTAAATACATAAGCTTTTGTCTATGCTTTGACATCCCATGTCCCAGCAGTACATTTATGACCTCTGATGACCATGTGGGTGTGCGGGGGTGGGTGTGAGAGTGAGAGTGAGAGAGAGAGAGAGAGAGAGAGACAGACAGACACACACACACACACACACACACACACAGGTGTTCTTTTGGGGGTTTTGCTGACCAGAATTTTTACAAATGTGTTTGTTAATGAATTAAAGGGAGTCGTGTGTCTCAGTGTTAAAATAATGGTTAAGACGTTGTGGTTAAAACACAGAAGAAACTCTGCAACTATCTGCTACAATGTCTGCTCCGAGAAATCCTAATACCCTTAGAAGATTGCTGTGTATTCACCAACAAGAGGACCTGTTGAAATGAGAGAGGACCTGACTTTTGCTCCAAAAAAAAAAAAAAAAAACCAAGAGGTTAGATTGACAAATTATTAATGAAGGTAATGTAAAGACGTTGTTGTTTAACCCTGAGCAGGGCGTCAACAGCTCCAAAGATCGTGTCTTAAGTCCGAGGGTTTAGTTAGGAGGTAGAAAAACATTTAAAGACGGTGTTTTAAAAGAAACAAGTGTTTCATCCTTAATGGTAAAAAAGAAAAATGGTTGTACTCCAATATGAAATAAAACGGTGGAGACACACTGAGTACACTTCTGTTCCACAGTCTATAAGGATCCCAAAACTTCATGTAGTGTGGAAAAATATATACACCCTCCGTGACTACGTTACTTAAGGTTTAAACATTATTATTTTGTGATGGCAGCAAGACAAAATGGTTGTGCATTTGGTATGTGGTGATTTTAGAATTAGGCCCCAAATGTCAATTATGATTTGTGTATGGCTTCGTCAGGCAAAGATCACGATGGTATGGAAAGAGTATACAAGAGTAATTGGGGTGATCTAATGCTTAGGACTTGTACAGTACTTCAGCTCGGGAACGTCCCACCATGGCGTTCAGAGAGGAGTTATCTAAGGTACACGTATATATAATATAGATCAGATCTATATTAGAAGGCGGTGCGGTATAACGTGAATCAGCAATAAAGTTCTCAGCTTGAGTTGTTTTGTTTGCGTGTAAAGTATACAGACAGTAGATATTTCACTGAGATTGTGTTAATGAAAAGGCTGTGCCTATTGTACAGGATTGTTGTGATTGTCGTGCAGCTCTTGTAAGATGTGGTATGGAAATTTGTGAAATACAAACACAAAGAAGTGGTGGTTGCTTCGGATTAAGAAGAAAAAAACCTGCCAAATTGATACGAGTGTAATATAAACAAATGTTTGTGATGCCTGTGAAAGTCTTTCAAAAGTGAATCTGTAGGTAGCTTCCCTTCTGAAGACTGGAGTGAGTAAACAGTCCTCAGGCACTGCAGAGTTTTTGTGGAGTGTGTGTACATTTTCGGACCAAGTGTGCCCTCTAGTAGCTGACGGGTTTCTCCCTCTCTCAGATTGTTTGCAGTTCCTCCGGTGTAAACTATAACACGTTAAAGACTTAACGATCCTTGCTATTCAGTAGACGTGTGCCAATAATCAATTCCTCAACGTATCACACTGTTTAACACGCACAACAACAAAAAAAAAAATCAATGAGTGTTCTTTTTGTACTCGGGAGCAGCAGGCGAGTCGTGGGTGGCAGGTGCGTTGTGCGTTAGCAGAGGGCTTGAGTGTGTAGATGGATCCAAAATGGTGGCTGAGTTTTCTGTATTATTAGGGAGCTCATCATGGTCAGGTTCTCTGGATTGGACAGGAGCACATTTCAGCAGGTGAGGACGCTACGCTGAAGGTGATCCGTGTACAGGAGCAGTAAGGAGGGATAGATGTTGCAGAGGGATAGATTCCGCCGGTTTCTTATCGATGGAGGAATTCGAGGACGCTGCATGAGTCGCTCTGTAGAAGTGCTCGTCTCTTTGACCTGATTTTCCTGCATTGTAGGGGGCCGTGGTGGATGTGATGGTGGATTTGGAAGTACAAGATTGAGATTTTCCTGGTTCAGAAGCTGTATGTCCAATATCTGACTAGGTTTAGACCCGCCAGGTAGCGCGTAGGGGTTCGGAATGAGGGCTTGGTTTTTCTACAGGCTCCCTCTCTTCTTCCTGAGGTTCAGCTCGGACTTCTCCTCAGGGACCGATGGGTACTGGACCATAATGGTGGGTTTCTGGCGGAGGTCTTGGTGTGTATGAGGCTCGGTGGCCATGATGGCGCGAGCACTGTGCATTCTCTGAGGGAGTTTGGGGCCGGGCTCGCCGCGCTTCTTCTTCCAGCGCTTCAGCTGCGTGCGTTGCTCACGTTCCACGTCCTGTGCCGATACCTGCAACTCCAGAACCTACAGCAAAAATCAGTCACAAAAATGAACTGGAATAGAATGTCATTCTACTGTACTTAATGTGTTAGAATGGGCTTCATTACAACGTCATGTAAAAGACGATGATAAATATTTATGAACGCTAATTTTGTAGAAATACGAAGGTGATGATGGATAAAACATGCTTGATCACCATGGCATGGACTCGCATAGTTACAGTAATGACAGGAAATGTTACAGTAGTGAGAGACCCATCCTCCTCCTCCTCCTCCTCCTTCTCTCTGTTGTGTTACCTGCAGCACTAAGAAGCCCTCCTGCATGTATCTGGGCTCAATCGCTCTGAGGACCTCCATGGTCTCATACTGACCCGGACAGGCCTTGAGCTTATCCCGAGTACCAGCATGGACGTCAACAACTCCAAACCCACACGGAATATCATTTTTCACTCCTACACAAAGAAAAAATGAGAGAGAGAATCAACACAGAAAGAAAAGAAGGACAAGTGTGTGTTTGTGTCTGACCGTCACACAGGAACATGTCCCACACTCTGAGGACCGAGGCCCAGGGCAGAGTTCTGGAGAAGGCGCACATGAAGCACTCCATCATGTAGAGCACCGGCTCGATCTTGTGCTTGTCCAGGTGCCGATACGCCACAGAACACACTCGCTTCACAGCGCATGCAGGATCTCTCCGTCCAGCTGAACCGCCTCCTGCACACATAACGGTTCACAATAAGCGATATAACTTGCTGTTAAAAACACAAAACAACTGTTCTCTTACACAGAGAAGCCCTGTTTCTAATAATACACTGTGCAGTGCAGAAATCTGGGAGGAAGAAATAAAACACGTAAAATTACAAAACAAAACTACAGCTCACACTAAAATACATAAACACACACTCACAATAATATAGAACATTAAACCTTAAAGAAAAAACTAAGCAAAACTGCCTCATGAACACAGCAACACATACACACAAACACAAGATGGCGGTGTTGAGTCGCCTCGTAGGAGCAGGATGCAGGATGGGGTTTGTAGCTCCGATATATAATTTCTAACAGACCTTATGATCTGTGTGGCGTTACAAAACTAAATTACCGAGTGCGAATGTTTCCTCTACAACTTCAGACTGAACTGAACTACATTCGCTTCAGTCAGATTTCAGTTTTTCACTTTTTCACGCCTGCAATCCACGGATACACAACTATAGCCGTTTTAAAAACGTGCATTCAGTCCGGTTTCTCATTTCTACTGTACTTCTATATTCCAATTTATTTAACTAGGCCTGTAAAAAGAAAAAAAAAAACCCAAACACATGGCAAATGGTACTTCTCAGCTTAATTTGATTGGTGAACAAATACAGTGGTCTCAGTTGATCCTAAATGTTTCTTTCCCAACAAAATAGAAGGTTTAACAAATAAAAAAATTTAATTTCTCAGGAAGTTATTCAGTGAAGTAACAATGAACTATTTTGGCCCTTCAAAGCTATTCAGTGATGAATGTAGCCACAATTCTTTTCAATAACCGCCGTGAGCCTTCCATTGAATGTCAGTTTCTTGATCTGTTCATGATCCATTTTAGCTGAATGGAGCATTGTACTGCATAAAGATCATGGTCTTCTTGAACGTTGCTGACTTCTTCCTGTACCATTGTTGAAGAAAGGATCTTCTACAAACTGGCAGTAGATTTGGGAGTTCATTTTCAGTCCATCTTTAACCAGACGGAAAAGGTCCATCTGCTCCATCTATAGTCACTCTTATTTCATCGGTCCATGAAACCTATAAGGAACGGTCTTCAGGTATTTCTTGGCCCAGTCATGATGCTTCAGCTTGTAAGTCTTATGCAGTGGCGGTTGTATTTCAGCCTTCCTTACTGTAGCCATGTCTCTGAGCACTTGCCACCTTGTATTTCTGGACACTCGTGGAAGGTTGCAGTTCTGAAACATGGTGGCAGTGCTGGCTAATGGGTTCTCTCACGTTTTATTCTTCTTAGTCTTTTGCAGTCAACTAGCACCTTTTCTTCTCCGTGGTTTTTTGCCCCCTGTCGAGTATTCATCACAAAGCATTTTTCTTGGGAGGTCACACCTCAATAATTTTGCGATCGTCAGTGTGCTGCAGCCCCCTGATAGGCATTTTACAATTTCTGACCTTTTTTTTTTTTTGACCCATTTTCCTGAATTGGAGAAGCTAATAATTATGCAAACCTTATATAGGATGTTAATCACTTTAAGGTGTAGTGTTTATATGTGGTGTTCTCCCAACAGGTTATTTTGTAGACCTTGATTTTGTTTGATAACGAGCTTTGCTTTCATTGGTTGGCTTAAAGGAGGGCGGGGTCACGAGTACTCTACTTTTTTCCCCTTCTTCGCACTCTTTTTGATTATACTGTTCTATCTGCTTTTCATGCACAAGTATGTCCCTGTACTATTAAGGGGAAAAAGTGCATGTGCAAGGAGATGTACTACAAATATAATCTAGAATATAAACTTACACACATTTTTAACCAGACAACACCACAGGCTGTCAAAATGGCTGACGTGGCCAGTTTTATCCATGTTGGGCAGAAGGATAGACTGTTATCGTAACCATAGTGCAAAGTGTGAATGAGCGAGCAAAAAAACACTGATAAGACCGATTTGAAAACTTTCCAGGCTGATATTCTAACGAGCACGCTTGACCTTTGTTGATGTGAAACTCTCAGCCTGCTATGGTACTATTTGATTATATCTTTTCATGTGACAACACTGAAGAAATGACACTGTGCTACAATGTAAAGTGTACAGCTTGTGTAACAGTGTAAATTTGCTGTCCCCTCAAAATAACTCAACACACAGACATTAATGTCTAAACCGCTGCCAACAAAAGTGAGTACACCCCTAAGTGAAAATGTCATTTTACAGTTCAACAAACTCTCCTCCAGCCCCCTAATGCTGAGCCGCCCACAGAAGACAACGTGATGTAACCTGTGATACATCTCCCAGCCTGAAGAGGGAGCACTGCTCAACGCATACATGCTCTCAGTGGGGGGAGGGGAGGGACATCTGATTTGTGACTAAGTCAAACTTTCTGTGAATATTTAACTGTTTGTCCTCATTCTCACTAATACGACTGTTTACAATATTATTCATATGAAGTTGGAAACTGTGCAGAGGTTTAATGTGTTTCTAACTGAAAGTACAAACTCCGAGACAAACTATTCATGCATTAGTGCTGCTCTAGCTTTTTAGTGTCCATCACACTTTTGTGTGAAAGCATCGCTGTGTGCACCGTTAATCCAGAGTCTGTGATTAGATTATCCACATCATGTTCAAATAAATATTTCTATAGGAAACGCTTTAGAGCAGGGAAGCCTTACTGTGGTCCTGTAAGACTACAGTCCAGTACAGTTTGGGAATTTTCCTGAATCACACCCGATTTAAGTCCTCGGGTCATTAGGTAGGAGTGTTAGATGAGAAATCATCACACTGTGCATGATCACAGGAATTCAGGACCAGAGCCAGGCTCCCCTGATTTATAAATTAATTGTTGATGACCTTAAAGTAATTCCCAGTGAAGATTTATCATCTTTTTACAAGCATCCTTTTCACATTTAAGAAAAATAGAAATCACAGTGATTTGTACATTTGTGCTCTGCATTTCTTTCAGAGCCGTGGGACTGAATTGTCGTGTATATAGGCAGTTTTTTTGTGCTCTGAAATTGACCGGACTTTTGAGAAGATAGCTGCTCATGGTTTAATTCACTTTTAAAAAGGGACTGACAATATGAAGTGAGCGTACGTGTATCAAAAGGTGGTTGTGTTGAAGAAACCTTGTTGACCGATCTTTGCTAACTTGCTCTGTCTGTGTGTGTGTGTTTACTGGTACAACAGTGGTAGCAGATTTTCAGAGCCGAGCTTACAGTAACGAAGACGCTGAAGTGTACTTGTTTGGAAGATGTGGAAACTCAAGTCTTACATGTTAGCACAAACATGTCTTTTTCCTTTATTAGGGAATTTGTACTTTTGGACATTTTTGAAAGATATCATGCTTGTGAAATGTGCTTTGCGTGTTATTCATGTTCAACTGGTTGTACTGGGCTTAGATTTGTGTCTTTTTGAATCATTTACGCTCTATGGCACCTTTTTACGGTCTTGCTGTATGGGCTGTGTTCCAATTGATCTGTGTTTGATCATTTCCTCCCTTCGCTCAAACATTGTGTTTGAGAAGGCCTTCATAGTTGAACGGTTGTTTTCCTCAGCTTTGGATTTAGCTGTAGGGCCCAGAGGTTTTTGGAGTTTGAAGAGGAGGCGATAAAAGATTTGGAACACAGCCCTGTTTTCCTTTCCGGGGTTCCCCGGCTTTTTTCCGTCACCCGTCACCTCCTAACCAAGCTCAATTCTGCTGCAGTTTTTTAGCCACAAGCTGCTGGTGCTTGACTTCTGAGGCCTTATCCTGTTAAGCGGCCGCACTATGGCAAAAAGGAGAGTTCAGTATGCTGACTGTATGAGCTTCAGTTGAATGTGTATGTGGTCGAACTCTTGGTAGGACAGTCCAGTATATTACAGACGAACACAGACGAAAACATCCACAAGGCTTCTACTAAATATTGTTGAATGTCCGCTCGTATGCAACTCTCCAACAGTGTCACGTCCTATCGAGAGTTTCAGTCGATGTTTATAATCTAACCCAATGAGATTTTTTTACTCTGGTGTAATTTTCTTGACCACTTTAACGCAGCATCTCTGGTGTTACTTTCGTCAAAAATGTAGAACACCAGAGACGAGGCAATGACGACGTGATCTCGTTCCTTCGTGTGTTTTTGCCTCAGATTCTGGCGACTGTTCAGACTCTGTTTGTAGCGAAATTTCAAATTCACAAATGCCTTGAACAACGTACATTTTCAACAATCCGTTTAAATCGACTGGTCCATTTCCGCTGCACGGTGGATTTGAAGGATGCACTGTGATCAGTGTGGCGACGTCTGGGAATCGAGTTTCTGAAAAGGCCACGAGTTGGAGGGTACATTTAGTTTCTAAGGACATCTGGGCTCTTGGTGTCTTTTGGATAGGAACTGCAAAACTTTTTCTATAAGGGTGAAAACAGATGCATGCTTAGATTCTTTATCTGTAGACAGTTTATCTTGCTTACTACATTGACATATGAAGTTTGGACCGGTTCTGTAGAAAGAGATTAACATTAAGGGGGAAAAAAACCAATGTAAAAATAAAATACTGAAAGTGAATTTGTCCTGGATTGTTTTATTATTTTCCATTCGGCTGTCAAAAGCTTCTTTAACTTGGCCACAAATCTAACAGTCAGGTACATGGTCAAGTATTGCCCCAAAATACCTCTATGGTAGATAGATGTGCTCACTGATCACTTGTACATGTGCTCATTCATACAATTATCCAATCAGCCAATCATATGGCAACACCACAGTGTACAACATCAAGCAGGATCAGATGAAGAGCTTCAGTCAATATTCACATCAAACACCAGAATGTAATCCAGTGATTTTATCCGTGGCATGGTTGTAGATTCTAAATGGTCTGGTTTGAGTATTACAGGAACTGCGGCTCTCCTAGGATTTCCACACACACATACTTGTGTGAAAAACATCCGGTAAGTGGCAGTTCTCGGGGTGGAAACACCTTGTTGACGAAAGGAGAATGGCCAGACTGGGTCAAGTTAATAGGACGGCCATGGTAACATCAAATAACCTCTCTTTACATACATGGTGAGCAGAAAAGCATCTCAGGATGCACAGCATGCCAAACCTTGAGAACAGTAGAAAACCTCATTGATCCAAGATCCATTTTTAAGTATTAAGGATTTATAAAATGTGACACTAGGTTACTTCTCTATAGTTAAAAAAATTGCAAACAGGAATGTGTGTGTGTGTGTGTGTGTGCCCACTTCATACTCATCCACTCCCTACTTGTGCCCGAGTGTATTCATTGAGTAAAGACAGTGTGTGCTCTTAAATGTATGTATGTGTGTGTGTGCGCGTGTGTATTTAGACAGCAGTGTGAAGTGGTGTACCACTATGTGAGGAGGGAGAAGTATGCTCTGAGGATGAGGAGATGGAGCAGGATGACGTGGCCTCTCTCTGGAGCTCCTCCATGTTCTTCACGCAAAAACAATAACTCTCTCAGATTCTGATGGAGCGGCATCTACATAATCAACAAAGCACACAAACATCAGTTTCGTTCTGGGACACCGATTTTCTAAATCATTCCATTCGCTTTCTATTTATTTATGTATCATTATTAAAAGATCAGTCATCAAGCCGGTGTAACCTTAATCTTTATCGCTAGCTGCTCCTGAAGTGTTTTGGAAATCGTTTCAGCCACGTCATGTTCACTCACCGTCCACTTTATTAGGAACACCTGTACGTTCATGTAGTTTTCTAACCAGCCAATCATGAAATATACAGGAATATAGAGGAATCACAAGAAAACTCCATTTCAACACACTTAAAAAAAAAAAAAAAAATCTCACAATGTTGGATTTGAGTTTGTAATGCAGTGAGCACAACCAAGGAGTGCATTTTAAAAAGAAAACTACAATGTTGTTGAAGACTGAAACCTGTACCTACAAACTAGAACTGAAAATGGAACCACTGAAGAGTCAACAGTGTCAGAGATCCTCGTGTGTCCAGTTCCACTGTGTACGGCACTTTTTATGCTTACCGACCCATTACTCCAGCTTTTGTGTTTTTAGCTTTGTGCTGATAGAAATGGTTTTGTTTTTTTAAAGCAAACTTGGTGTTAAAACCCAGAAACATCTAGTAATAAAAAGTGACATTCATCATGTGTTTGAAGTGACACTGTTCAGTTATACAAGTAACTTGGTATTTTGGTATATATTGGAAACACTATTTTTGAGCATTTCCCCAGAATTTCACAGAGTGTGGTTTGCAGTATAAGCACCTGTGGTCTCATGCGTGGGTTCCAGCGCACATAATAACCCACCCAGAGCTCCAGATGTGTGAGACTGGCCAGTGGATACAGCACCTGGTTTTTACAGTCCACATAGAACGGGTTAGTGAAGTCCTCCGGCTGACTGTTAATGTAGGACCATAGTGACCGTTTTAACCTGTACTTCCTAAAAACAAAAGAGGGGACAGAGAGAGAGAGAGAGAGAGAGAGAGAGAGAGAGAGAGCGAGCAAGAGAGAGAGAGAGACAAGTCATAATACACTTAGACAAATTCATTTCCATTCAGAAAAATCAAACAGGCTGGAAAGCCTCCGCCCATTAGTGGAGAAACGTGGAGCGTACCTTTTCCATTCTCTCCTGCTCACTGCTGTAGAGGAATGTACCAAACAGGCAGCTGTAGGGGCGATCCAGGATGGGGATGAGGAAAAAGCTCTTTGAACTCAGAAGCAGAAGGAAACTGAAAGAAAGAACACAAACACTGGGTTTAACAGTGTATAGTAAGATGCTTAAATGTGGATCTGCACAATAACGCCTGAACAGATAATCAGTCTTTGTTCAGTACGGAAATTATATTTAATTCTTACAATTAGAGTCCTCTTCAAAAGTATTGGAACATCAAGGCCAATTCACTTGCTTTTGCTGTATACTGAAGACATTTGGGTTTGAGATAAAAGACGAATATGAGACGATAGATCAGAATTTCAGCTTTCATTTCCTCATATTTACATCTAGACGTGTTACACAGCTTAAAATATGGCAGCTTTTTTGAAGCCACCCTATTCATTAACTGTTCAAAAATACTGGAACGAGTGACTGATGTTTTTTTCTTGCTGGCCAGGTGTACCTCGTTAAATGGACTTTAAAGAATGAATAGCTCTGAATGTCTTCTCTTGGTTTGAGCCCTGGGTTTCACCTGTGGAGACAGCATTTGTTGTTAAAAAGAATAAACCAACATGAAGACCAGAGAGCTGTCTATGGGAGAAAAGCAAGCCATTTTGAAGCTGCGAAAAGAGGAAAAACCGGTCTGAACCATTGCACAAACATGGGGCATAGCCAAAGAACAATTTGGAATGTCCTGGAAAAGAGAGTTAGTTCTCATTATGATCTCTTACTTTATAACATTAAAATAAAACAATAGTTCCCTCACAAGCCTCTCTTTTTTCCCCCTAACTCTTGAAATTAATAAGACTTGCAATGTTACTGAGAAACTGGAAAGTGCAATGTCCTCTCTGCCGTGACACTGGAGACTACTTCCATAAAACTTCCATAAATAGATAACTTATAAATCTTAACTAGATCACAATGATCATACGTCTTTTTCTTTAAGTGACATGTTTATAATATGTTTACGATTAAGCTTAGAATATGTATTGCGTACGCCATACTAGACCCTGTGAATGAGCTGTTACTATAGGAACGAGAACATCACTATAAAGCTGTAATTTCCCTTGCAGCTGGAATCAGAATCTTGCTGTTCCAGAAATGTCTCCAACGCCTTCTGACCAATCAGATTGGAGAATTCAACAGTGTTGTGGTGTAAAGCATCAGTAGCTGACCTGTCTCATCATCTGCCACACACAGTCGATGAACTGCACAAAGAGAGGGGATCGTTCCGAGTTGGCGTGATTCTCATCTCCAAGGCCGACACGCTGAGAAACACACAGAGAGAGAAAGATGGGGTTAAATATACATGCGTTCACACGCCCACACACAACCACGCCCTCACTGCTCATACGCACCGAGGCCAGCTTGTGTCCGAAGCTGATCCACTCCTTCTCGATCAGTACCTGGAACTTGTGTTCGAAGCTGAATCTAACTGATATCTGATATTAAATTATTGTGAATTATCTATATTTTACACTTTATTACCCCATATCTATCTAATTAATATTAATATATATATATATATATATATATATATATATATATATATATATATATATATATATATATATATATATATATATATATATGGTAAATCGTGCACATCGGAGCAACTTCATCCCGACCTTTGTCTGCATTCAGGGGTGCTAAGGAGCTCCTCGACCATGCCCATGCCCAATGTAAGTTACATTTTCACTGGTGCTGGCGCGTCTACCGAGTTTTGTGAGTTTTCAGCCATGTTTAGGCCCTTAAAAACGACAAGAATGCATGAAATAAACAATAAACACCAGAAAATCAATAGGGCCCTGCACCTCCGGTGCATGCGCCCTCCGGTGGTCACCGGAAGCGCTGCACCTTCGGTGCTCTGCCCCAATAATAAACAGCAGATCCAATAGGGCTTTGCAGCAGCGGTTACATTACAGAGATCCCCAGTCACCAATTGTTGTAGGAAGGTGAAAGTGGCTGCGTTAAAATATTTTTACCTCAAAGTGATTGGTAGCGCGCGCACACACACACACACACACACACACACACACACACACGGTGGAAAGGGTGTAGCAAAAATCATGCAACTATTGTGGGAAAAAGAGGGGGAAAAAACCCTGATACTTTGTACCTGATGCATCATCTTTTATAATTGTGATTAATGGTCCATTAGAGAAGAAAAAATTCAGTTCCATTCTTTGATTACTTATTTGGCATACAGTGAATATTCACACTTTAAGGCCATGTGGAACAATTTCCAAAATGCATTTAAATGGGGTAAATTGTGTACATTGAACTGAGAGTACTAGACATGTTTGCTAAAAGCAACACAAAGGCTTTATTCACACTGCAGAAATTTTATATTGTGTGTTTAGATTTTTTCTTTTAGACAGACTGTTCAACTGCAAATTTGTTCTGGTGAATGACAGGCATTCAAAATCTTTCTGCAGAACTCTGTTGAAGATTCTGTACATCAGAGATTCATCTGAACTTCAACAAAACATTTCACATTTATAGAGTTCTGTCTACGTTCATCAAGTAATCACATTTATAAGATTATTTATTACCTCTCCCCTCTGTTGGCTCAAATATAGCCTATTACCCAAAAACACTTAAAATTCAACATAGAAGCCAACACTCACATCTACCTCTGAGCCCAGTTGGAGATAGAAAAAAAGACACCAGCCGTGAGTGAGAAGAAGCAAGGGTCCAGATTTATTGTTCCGTTCCACCACACGAGATCCACACCGATGAGAATTCTCAGAAGTGATGAGCTTAAGCTCCTGCATATCCTCCATACTGTCCTGCATATCCTACTATTCTGTTTTTTTATAGAGAGTTTCTCTATTACAATAAGATTATTAAAGTTATTCATGTGTGTGTATGTTGTGTCTACTTGCCCGCCCTTGACTGTACGAGCGTGTGTGTGTGTGTATTAGCACTCCTCAGCTCAGCTCGTATACCTCTTTTTGGCTTTTTTTGACTACTACTGCTCTTAAAGATCTTTAAAGTGTAATTCCAATTTGTCAATGTCCGCCTAATCCCGCTTCTATGTGTCTAGGTGCCCATCTTTTCTTCTTCTCCCCTTTGCTGGATGCTAGGTCTCCCTTATGTTTATTTTATGACATTTTTTATCCACAACACCTCCGTGATGGATATTTACACCCCCCGTTGCCTCAGCAGAGGAAAAACCATCATTGAGGACAGCTCTCACCCTGGCTCTGATCTGTTGCCCTCAGGGAGACGTTACAGGTGCATCAGAACAAGGACTAATAGATTCAAGAATAGTTTTTTCCCCAAAAGCTATAATCATTCTAAACACACACATGTACTGATTTCACAGTATAGGTATATAGTGTCTCAGAACTGTGCATTGTATAGTACCCCCCACTTAACCATAGTTAAGAGCCAAATCTCCACCATTCTGAAAGCATAAAGTACGTATTCATGTGTAAACAAACGTGTTTTATCTATGGAAAATAAATGAACATTAGAACAGATTTACTTGTCTCTGACTGAACAAAGCAGGCCATATTAAACTGGGTTAAATATACAAATCCACACAGTTCACCAGTCCAATAGAATCTGTACATCACATTAGCAATACTTCTGCTCTGTTTAGACCTAGAAAATATAAAATACTTACTTTAGTATGAAATTTCTGTCGAGTGTCTACCATGGGGTCGGGATTTACGGTCTGTGAACACGTGCTGATTACACGTGCAGGAAAAGCAACCCACACGTGCAACCCTGACCGAGTGAGAACGACTCAAACGATTCAAGAAGAGGATTCTGAATCGGTTCATTTAAAGAATCATTACCAAAGCCGCATATCTTACTTCGATGGTTTGATAACAACAGCCCGTCTTACAGAGTGCTGCAGGAATGAGTCGTGAAACCCAGAAACGATTCAGCGTACTAGCACTTCCGTCAATGGGGTTTTGGGTTAAATGCCGGAAATAAGGTCTGTGGTGAACACAAGCTCAAGATGTTTTCACGTTTATCTCGACACACAGCCTAGTGAGAGACTTATTATTATTTTAAGGTACATTTCCTGAAGAAAATGTGAGTGGTGCTTGCCGTGGCAAAATTCAGATTGGGTGCCAATACTTTTGAGAACTGCCCGTGAAGGGCGCCAATAGTTTTGAGAGCCGGACGCATAGGGCGCCAATAGATTTGACAGCCGGACGCATAGGGCGCCAACAGATTTGAGAGATGGCCGCGTATGGTGCCAACAGATTTGAGAGCCGGATGCGTAGGGCGCCAACAGATTTGAGAGGCGGACGCGCAGGGCGCCAATACTTTTGAGAGGCGGAGATCTAAAAATAGTATTTATACACAAGCTTGGTTGCAGTCGTGTTGATTAAGGAAAGCTACAAGGTTACAGATGTGAGGTTCTGACCTTTACGGTACAGTGAGGATGAGCAGAACATCTACACAGCATGGAACTGTGAATAGACTCAGTGTCTGTGGACTCGTGTACACACAGTTTGGTGAGATTATGCTACAGGAACAGTCAAAATACACCATGGCCTTGAATGTTTTGGCCCTGTCGTAAACACTAAACAATCACAACTACTCTGTTGAGAGCGAGAAATGACCTCACAGAGTGGTGTGTGTTGACGTCCATTTTATATAGTTACTGTTTCTGATAGAAAATCGATCTCCCTCACGCTCTCAATACTGCACTGTAACAGTGTGGGACAGAGACCCGAACAGCAAGGTGAAAATGATCTCTCTGCAAAACATGCGTAAAAGTCGTTTAAACAGATTACACAGGGTCTCCTTCTCCTGCAAGGGGTATGTCAACTTCCGACCAGAACTATATACCCACCCAGCTACCAACACGCACACACACACGCGTGCACACACACTAATTCAGCCACTTAAAAACAGCAAGGACTTTTATAAACAATTAAAAATAGACTATAATATGAACATTTTAACAAATTAATAAATAGCACAAAAAACACAGCAGTTAAAACACTGTAAATACCCTCCTTTATCAAAAGTCTGCTCTTGCGCCCACACTCTCGATCTGATGCCAGCTGGAGCCGCCTCTTCATGGTCCCCTCGACCTCCATCTCTGCAGCTTTAGCCGTGAAGAGGTTTCTATGAACTGCAGCTTTGGAATAAAGCAACACATATCGTACAGTCATTATGAATCTTAAGCATTAATTACACTTATACCACGGTCAGTGTGAATACTGGATTCTGATTGGCTGGAAGGTGTGCATTATACAGTGAGGGAAAAAAGTATTTGTTCCCCTGCTGATTTTGAACGTTTGCCCACTGACAAAGAAATGATCAGTCTATAATTTTAATGGTAGTTGTATTTGAACAGTGAGAGACAGAATAACAAAAAAAATCCAGAAAAACGCATGTCAAAAATTAAAAAATAAAAGACACCTGGGAGCCAGAAATCTTTCTGATTGAGAGGGGGTCAAATACTTTTACCTCATTAAAATGCAAATTAATTTATAACATTTTTGACGTGCGTTTTTCTGGATTTTTTTGTTGTTATTCTGTCTCTCACTGTTCAAATAAATCTACCATTAAAGTTATAGACGGATCATTTCTTTGTCAGTGGGCAAACGTACAAAATCAGCAGGGGATCAAATACTTTTTTCCCCTCACTGTAACTGTTTATTGCACAGGTAATTCCAGCCAGTTTGATCACCGTGATCATTCCTAAATCTTATCACACTACTTTATCTCTGTGTCTAATTTACTTCAGACAAAATTCCAGATCTAACCACCTAACTTATGGAAATTAAAGTTTATTTTAAACTACTTTTTTCTTTCCAGTTTCATTTTTATTGAACATTTCTCCTGAACACGTCTACATGTCAGCTGAACATCACCTTTTCTCTTCTCTCCTCCCCTCCCTTTCCCAAGGAAAACAAATTGAGCAACACACAGCAGTAAACATTCACAGGTTTTTCTTCTTTTTTCACTAACAAAGGAAAACAAAATTAAAAATGCAGAAAACCCGCCCCCCGCCTCATCATGGATACCCAATAACTGTCGCTGGTTATAAAGATATTGTAAAATTCAACAACAGGCACAAAAATTTAAGTGGGAAGTGTCTAACTCCATAAAGTATACAATAAAGGGATGCCCTTTATAAAAAAACTTGTCCGTACAACCATTCATCCTATATGTTATTTTCTCGAGTTTCAGAAAAAACATCACGCCCTTTAGCCGCTGGGAGATAGATGGGTATTTAGCAGACTTCCACTGCAACAGTAGGGAACGTCTTGCTATAAGGGATGTGAAAGCAAAAACATCCTTTTGTATCAAGCTCAATGGAACTGAGGCATCAGGAATCCCAAATACAGCAATCAGTGGACAAGGATTTAAATCTACCCTGAGAATAGTGGACATGATGGTAAAAAAACAGTCCAAAAACCATGGAGATCAGGGCAGAAGAAAAACCTATGGCCAAGATGACAGGGAGAGCCATGGCATTTATCACACTTGTCCTCTACGTCCGGATACATCACAGAACGTCTCGACTTGGACAGATGGACTCTGTGTAAAACTTTGAACTGGATGAGTCCAAGACGAGCACAGGAAGTGGTAGACTGTACCCTCGCTATAGCACGTTCCCAACACCCCTCACTTATCTGTACTCCTAACTCCGTTTCCCACGCATTCCTAACTTTGTTACACGACTCACTACCTAACGCCAGAATGAAATCATAAATCCTAGAAATCATTCCTCTCTGATGTGGATTGTTTGAAAACAAGCTTTCCCAAGCCTGTTCAGGAGGCGCAGAGGGGAAATCAGGAAAACATCTAGAAACGAAATTCCGAATTTGAAAATACCGAAAAAAATGAGTCACAGGGAGGTCATAAGTGTATGCCAGATTGGCAAAGCTATCGAACACACCTTCGTGATACAGATTTCTAACTTGTTTAATACCCTTGTCATCCCACACTGAGAATGTGGAGTCCAAACACGATGGAGGAAATAGATGGTTGTTGACTAAAGGACACAAAGAGGATGCACCTACAAATTTAAAGCGCCGTCTAAACTGATACCAAGTCATAAGTGTTGAGGACAACTAGATTATCAGTATATAGGGAGAGTTTTGTAGGTAAAGAGGAGTAAAGTAAAGCAGGTGAAGAGGATTCCCTACACGACAATAGTTCCAATTTAGACCAAGAAGATCCAGGAGATTTAACCCAGTAGCAGAGTTTATGGATGTGCGCAGCCCAGTAATAGAATTGAAAATTGGGTAATGCAAGTCCTCCACTAAGTCTACATTTCTGCAATAATTTACTAACCCTTGGTGGCTTCCCTCCCCAAATAAAAGTACTAATTATCTTATCCAATGAATCGAAAATGATTTTGGCAGAGAAAGAGGCACTTGCTGGAACAAGAAAAGAAACTTCGGTAATATATTCATTTTGACGACATTGATCCTGACAATTAGAGAAAGGGGTAAGTTACCCAAATCTGAATGTTAGATTTAACCTTTGAGATAAGGGGAGTGAAGTTAGCTGATGAAAGATTAGATAGAGAACGTGTCACGTTGATACCTAGGTATTTAAACCCTTACTGACTAAATCGAAACGGTAAATCTGACTGTTGGAGAGAAAATGCTGCAGTATTGACAGGAAAACAGTCGCTTTTATCCAAATTTAATTTATAACCAGAGACAACACCGAAGGATTCCAGAACACCCAAGACAGCAGGCATAGAGGCAACAGGATCGGTTACATACAATAACAAATCATCAGCATATAGCGACAATTTGTATTCTACACCGTATAGAACTATTCCTTTAAACAAGGGAGAAGATCTTAATGCGAGAGACAGAGGTTCGATAGCGACAGCAAAAAGCAGAGGGGATAAAGGACAACCTTGACGAGATCGTTTGTCTGAACCCTGGCATTAGGGGTTGAGTAAAGGAGGCTAATCCAAGAAATAAACTCATCCCCAAATCCGAACTTCCTCAAGACTGCAAACAAATACTCCCACTCAACCCTATCAAATGCTTTTTTCAGCATCTAATGAAATCACAATCTCAGGAAGCACTGCCGAATGCTTTGAATAAATTATATTAAAGAGCGTACGGGTATTGAAAAACATCTGACGTCCCTTTATAAAACCCTTCTGCTCTTCACATATAATATAAGGGATAATGTCCTCTAAACGAGATGCCATTACTTTCACCAACACCTTTACATCTGCATTAAGCAGAGACAGCGGCCTATAAGAACCACAGGAGGTTGGATCCTTACCCTCCTTAAGAAGCAGAGCTATCGTGGCTTGTGTCAGAGTCAGAGGCAAAGACACATTCCAAGGATTCGTTGAACACAGATAAAAGCAATGGAGCTAATTTTCCAATAAACATTTTAAACAATTCAACTGGAAACCCGTCCGGGCCAGGAGCTTTGTTAGATTGCATAGTTTTAACTGAATTCAAATTTCTTGAAGAGAGTGGGGAGTCCAGTTGCATGGCAGTATTCGAATCACTAACAGGGTTACAAAGGTCTTGAAGAAATGCTTTAGTATCGTCTGCAGGAAATTCAGATTTATAAGGTGAAGAGTAAAACCATTTAAAAGTAGCATTAATTTCCATGGGCTCTGTAGTGACGATATTATGAGTGTTTTTAACACTAGGTATGAGACGGGAAGCGGCCTGTCGCCGTAGCTGACGTGCCAGTAAACGAGTCGGCTCATCGCCATGTTCATAATATGAACCAGGAGTACGTAACATGCGTTCCGCCTCTTTAGTCGAAATAAGATTGAATTCTGCCTGTAAGTCGATTCGCTGTTTAAGAAGTTCTGGAGAGGGGTTCAACGCACATCTTTGATCGAGACTACTGATCGCAGATGTAAGTTCATTAACCCTAGCAGTGCGCTTTAAATTACAGAGAGTGGAGTAAGAAATAATCTGCCCTCTGATATAGGATTTAAGTGTCTCCCATAACAATGAATAAGAGGTGGAGTCATTCTGACTGAAGAAAAGAAAGTCATCCATAGAAGTAGAAATGAACTCACAGAATTCACTGTCTGCTAAAAGAAGAGAATTAAATCTCCAAGGCGGTGGGCTACGTTTATAAATAGAAAGATGAATATCTAATTCATGATCGCATGGTCAGAAATTACAATACCCAAATAGTCAGAAGAAACTACACAAGAATCAAGAGTGCTGTCTATAAAAAATAATCAATCCTCGAATAGGATTTCAATAGGATAGCACCTGGGAGAAGAAAGAAAACTTTTTAAGAGCAGAGTTACGGGATCTCCAGGGATCAACGAGACCGTTCTGACACATAAAATCGGAAAATGTTTTAGACATAGCAGATTGATTCAGAGTACGGGGATTAGACCGATCAAAGTTTTGGTGAATTACACAGTTTAAATCTCCCCCGAAAATCTACAGGTGAGTATTTAAAAAGGGAGATTGCTCAACAATCTATTAGCAAATTCCACATCATCAAAGTTTGGAGCGTACACATTTACCAAGAACACCTGTCTTTGCATTAGAGTACCAGCAACTATAATATATCTACCGTTCACATCAGCAACAACGTTAGTGGAGGAAAACTGTGACCTTTTGTCAATTAAAATAGCGACCCCTCTTGCTTTCGAATTAAAGTTCGAGTGGAAGACTTGACTCACCCAAGGGCAGAGTAACCTTTGATGATCTTTAATACTTTAAGACGTAGGTGCGTCTCCTGTAAAAATACTATATTGAAGTTTAAATGTTTCAAATGTATAAAATCCTTAGATGTCTTGACAGGATTACCCATACCTCTGACGTTCCAACTAATAAATCTTAAAGGCGTGCCTGTCCCAGCTATGCTGGGATCCATATGACTACTAACCATTTAAATAAAGTAAACCAGAGAAATATAAATAGCCAATTAGAGCCGAAGTGGGACCTCCCAAAGTTTATTTTAAACTTCTAATCAAAGTTTGCACTTCTAAACCAATGACAGCTTTAACGTTATTAATTGTGGAAAGACCATGGTATAGGCGGGTAATCCATGGCTAGGTGTGCATTAAACGATTTGAACGAGTGGTTCTTTTCCTCCACATCATGCATTAAAATCGTTTAATGCACATCTAGCCGTGGATTACCCCTTACATATCATCTGAGAGAGAGAGCTAATTCTGTATGTAAACAGATATACTTACCAATCACGACTTCTCCGAGTTGGAGAGCGGACAGTGAAGTCTTTCCATCGACTCCCCTCCAATTGAGATTCTTTGCCAGGGAGTTAGCAATCACCCTCTTCAATATGCGCCAGGTGCAGTCACGCACATACACCCCGTCAATAAGCGCCAAACAGTTTACCTGAAACCGATGTAAAAAATAATATACACTAGTATAAAAACAAATAATTAATAAGCATGTATTGCCTCGTCAACTGTGTCAGTGCTTCTCACTACTCCTGCAGTTACCCTGCCCTGTGTGTTTTCCATCTCTACTAAAGAGTAGGTCATAACTGTTCCCTCATATCAAAGTGGTGTTCAGTGTTGTGCTTTGAGTACGAGTGTGTCACCTTGAGAAAACAGAAATGCGCTCAGTAGCTGTGTAATTGTGCAAGTAGTTGTTAACAAAAAGGAAAAAAACTCACCAGATTTTGCTTGTAATCTGGGCTCTGTTGTATCCTTTGCTCCAGACTACGCAGTCGAGGAAGGTCTTGCAGGGGCAGTAAATCTTCATCAATATCCAAAGGCTGCACCTGGACCTCCTGTTAGTGTGCACACACACACACACACACACACACACACACACAGGAGCCACTGCTTCTTTTTTATTTGTGCACTGAAAGTGAAAGAGGCGGAACAGACACCTCGGTGATATTGACGATAAAGACAGGGTTAGACGGAAGATTCTCCAACTCAATGGAGCTGCTCAGAACCCCGACAGGGCTCACTGACTGATTCTGAAAATCCACATTCACCCTGAGAGAGACACACACACACAGTGAGTGAGAGAGACACAGAGAGAGAGACCTGTAACAGAACAGCACTAATGTACAGAACATCATCTAAACATCACACTGTCTAGGGGATGTGGTCACATGACTACTCTCACTTAAAATGTAACTATGACTCATCTGATGATGCTCGCTGCAGAGTGTGTGTGTGTGTGTGTACCGTGTATATCTGAGGTGTGAGATACACTACCCCCCTGCCCAAGTCTCCACCTCTTCAGCGGGTTAAACGTTGAGATGGAGAGGAAGTCTCTGCTGCGTGAGGAGGAGAGACAGAGAGACCTCTGGGAGAACGCCAGAACCTCTCATTGACGAGCGGTAGAACTCTACATAGGCCCTGATACACACAGACCCACAATACATGTTTATAGAAAATCACAATTAAACACACACACACACACACACACACACACACACACACAGTGGTGTCACACACACCTGGAGCTGTCAAAGGAGATGGATTTGATTTAACCACAGTGTCTGAAGAGAGACTGGAGCTGTTTATAGTAGAGGAATGCAAATGGAGGGAGATTACACACTTGAGAGAGAGAGAGAGAGGGAGGGAGAGAGAGAAATATTATTAATAATAATAATAATAATAATAATAATCCCCTAGTTAAATGGAAGCTGACTGAATACCACTATGGTGGTCCTGGGGTCGTTTCCATAGAGTTCCTTGGAGGCGAGCTCCTCGTCCACAGTTCCCTGGAGGAAGCAGTTCGGATAAAATGCGCCTGCAATCGCCACCTGAACAACGGAAACATCACTGATACTTAATAATTATTATTATTTATTTTCTGCAGGAGTAAGTTACACTTCTTGGACTTTGTCGTCATGGTGACAATTTTAAACTCTGCATTTGCAATTTTACTTTGGATGCTTGTGCTTCTAAGGCTGCGAATTATGACTAATATTTATATTTACTGTATATCAACACTTTTTTGACTTGTGAGCTACTTTTAACATGACCAGTCAAAGAGATCTACCTACACTAAAAATGCTAAACATATTTATTTATATACTGCGTATACTTTATATATATATATATATATATATACACACACATACACACACACACACACACACACACATACATACAATATATGTTCATGTACCTTGCATAACTGCATGAACCCTTATGGGACGCTACAATTCAGTACATTTTTGGTCATTACCTTACTCTGACGATGTGCACTGAATAGAATCAGCCAGGGTTGCATAGTCCGGACAGTAGCTGCTGGTAGCCAGCCTCAAGCAGGCCTCCAAATGATGATCAGTCATTGTGGAACGGTATTTGGACTTAATGATCTTCATGAGGGAAAAGGCTGACTCACATAAATAAGTAGAGCCAAATAATGCAGTCAAGGAGGTGGCACATTTCCTCATGTTTGGGTACTTTTCCCCTGTGAGTAAGTTCCAGAACTGTCCATGAGCCCTGGACTTCAGCTGAATGTCAGCCTGTAGTTTCAAAAAATCTCATCCTCCACTTCAGACGAGTTCAGGTGAAACAGCGCTGCAATTTTCGATGCGAGTGAATCAACCTCAACATTGTCCCTAAATGGGTAGCACATGAATGTGGCGAATGCCTCCAATAAAGCAAAGTCTTGAAAGCGTCTGTCAAACTCTGACAGACAGCTGTCAACCTGCTCCGTGTAGCGTGCAACGTTAAACTGCGCACAAGCCTTCCGCTGCGTCTCCAGATCTGACGGGAGGTTTTGGAAGTTCCCAAAAACATGGTGCTGCAGCTTTGAAAACAGAAGTTGCATTTTCCGTTTAAAGGCATTAACTGCCTTTAATTTTTGTCTTTTCCTTGCAGCTCCAAATTAAGTTGGTCAGATCGGTTAAAAATGCTCGGTTAAAAAAAGTCCAGCAACCACTGATCATCATTGACCTGGGTGTATTCTGCATGTTTAACAGCAAAAAGAAACTCGCTTATCTCCGGACAGAGCTCTCGAAATCTCTGCAGGAATTTACCCCTACTAAGCCGTCTCACGTCAGTGTGTAGCAGGAGCTGATTGGTCGTAGTCTGCCTTCTCCAGATGCGCACGGAACAGCCGTCTTTGAAGTGAACTAGCACGTATTGAACAGGCGATCTTTGTTTCAACATCCATGATCTCCTTCACGTTTAGCATTCTTGTGCATAAGGCTTGTTGGTGTATTATGCAGTTGTTGGCTCAAATTTAGCCTATTACCCAAAAACATTTAAAACTCAACTTAAAAGCCAATAAATACTCACATCTACCTCTGAGACCAGTTGGAGATGGAAAAAATACACCAGCCGTGAGTGAGAAGAAGCAAGGGTCCAGCTTTATTGTTCCATTCCACCACACGAGATCCACACCGATGAGAATTCTCAGAAGTGATCCCCCTACCCTGAGCTTAAGCTCCAGTATTTATACTGTATTTACACACTAGATAACCCATATGTTTCCAGAAAAGGCCTATTTCACTTACACATAGAATCAGAACCCAGGCATTTCTAATAACCCAGAAAATAAAAACCCAGCGTTTTGAATTACATAGAGAATCAGAAACCAGGATTCTCATTTACCTTAGGTGGTCAGAAACCAGGATTCTCAATTACCTAGGTAATGGGGGGGGGGGGGGGGGGCAGTTTGACCCAGCCACCCTTATAACTGGCTCCTCATGGTTCTTTCTTAAAATTAAGGCCTTCCTTGCGAGCCAAGAACCCTCACCATTTGAGTCATGAGTAAGTTTACATTGTCCTGTATTTCTCGTTTATAATTTATTTTCATATTTGCACTATATTTCTTATTTTATATATATTTATACTACTTGAAAAGCGGTTTACTGTACTTCCAACTTCTTAATATCATTACAGTTCTACTGTCCTGCATATCCTACTATTCTGTCTTTTTATAGTTTCTCTATTACTATAAGATATTATTAAAGTTATTCATGTGTGTGTATGAGAGCGAGAGAGTGTGTGTGTATGTTGTGTCTACTTGCCCGCCCTTGACTGTACGAGCGTGTGTGTGTGTGTATTAGCACTCCTCAGCTCAGCTCGTATACCTCTTTTTGGCTTTTTTTGACTACTACTGCTTTTAAAGATCTTTAAAGTGTAATTCCAATCCGTCAATGTCCGCCTAATCCCGCTTCTATGTGTCTAGGTGCCCGTTTTTTTCTTCTTCTCCCTTTTGCTGGATGCTAGGTCTCCCTTATGTTTATTTTATGACATTTTTTATCCACAACACAGTGGTAGTTAAAGAAGTCAGGGAAAGCATCGTCTTCCCTGCACTTGGCAATGAATCCATTTGCGCTGCTCAACCATTGACTGATATCAATTTGCACACTGGAGCTGGGTTTTGTCAATGAAGTCTTTAAAAGACTGAAAAATGTCCTCTCCCCACGATTTCGCTCGCTAGCCTTTAGCACTGGCGCGCTTGATCGCACACGTGTGGTGAGAGAAAAGACGAGATCTCAGACTGGCTGCCCTGTACGTCAACTAGCGATCTACCTGCACTTCCTTTGCGATCGACCAGTCGATCGCGATCGACATATTGGGCACCCCTGCTGTATATATTTTGACCTGAAGAAAAAAGCCTCTTTATACACATATGCTGTTAAACTACACCTGCTCTACTCGTGTGTGTGTGTGTGTGTGTGTGTGTGTGTTACCTGCACTATGAATTTCTGTGCGTGGGTGCTGGTGTAGTCAGAGGGAAAAGTTTCGCTGATGTGCATGTTGAATTGTGACACTCAATTCTTTAAATCCTCAAACAACTCGGCCACTTCTAACACACACACACCAAAAATGATAGTTAGGGATCTGTGTCGAGAAGTGTGTGTATAGATGTGTGCGAGTGAGTGAGTGAGTGAGTGAGTGAGAGTCATGACCTCTTGTATCCGTTTGATCTGAATGCAGTTCTCTTTGCCCCACTCCAGCTCATCCTAAAACACACACACACACACATCAGTACCACTTTATTTATTTCTATAATCCAACACGTTATAATTCAACATAACTGTCACGATCTCCTGCCTCCCATACGCCATGTACCAGTTTAATCTATTTCCTTATTTGGTCAGTGCTTCCTGTTCTTATTTCGATGTCCTCTCTCTGACTGGTTCCTATTTCTTAAATTGTGCACTCTATCTGTACACTACACACTTGACCATCGAACATCTGGATATTTGAAGAACACACACACACACACACACACACACACACACACACACACACAACCTGCGTGAAGTCGGCCCCCCCACCAACACAAAACATCGGCAGAATAGTTTGTGCTGGTTTGTGCCGTAAAAATTTTCGTTTGTGCTGCTTCAGTTCTGGAGATATTAAAAGAATATTTATAGGTCATTCTGGGGTCACTCAAACCCCCCACATGCTCCAAATTCACCCCAAATGGTCTCAATAATAATAATAATAATAATAATAATAATAATAATAATAATAATAATAATAATTCAAAAGAAGAGAACTATAGCGCCTTAACCCACACTGCGCGAAGCCGGATGACTCAGCCATTAAACTAGGAAAAGAGCTCTAATTAGCCAGTGAAGCTAAATGTTGTTCTGCCACGTCCACTTATAAAAGTAAATCATGCAGTATTCTCAGACTGGGCAGTTATTGACAGAGTGAATTCATCGTTTTAAATAGAATCAAAAATAACATCGACCTATTTGCTAATCACATTTCGAATAGCTTGCTCATTAATTACACTGCGCATGCGTGGACTGGACTGCCTCCTCAAAAGCTAGCACCGCTAGTATATTTGTATAATATTAACATTAATACTGAACCAGAGTGAATAAAAAAAGTTTTAAAATGTTATTTCTCACTTCTCCTCCTCTTGTTCTTCTTCTCCGTGCGGGTGTGAGTTATCTTTGGTCGGTTCCACGGTGATTCGGTCATTAGTGAACCGAGCTCCGAGAGTGAATCAGTGCGCCGTCACCGCCTGCTTCATACTGATACACCTGAAACACAGGTGTTAACACCGTTAACTACACACATACACACAATACAGCAAAAAACAGAACGGGTTCGGTTACACAGAACCGAATAAACTCACTTTAGTTTGGGTCCAAACGGGCCAGAACTAACACTAACAACGCTTTCTGCTCCTCAGTTCGACTTCTCGCGCTCGTGGTGACGTCACCAACGTAACGGACGTTGACGTAAATTTGAATCTTTGAGGAGAAAATAAAATAAAATAAACCCAAATATTATTTCATAAAAAGCTTCATTATTCTCTTCTTCTTAAACACGATAGAGGATAAGATATACAAATACATAAAAAAAACAGCTTTATCATTATTTTAAATCAAATCCACTTTAAAAGTGCTCCTTTCTAATGACATTTTAATTAAAAATATACTTCATCTTACTCTTGTTTAATTTAATTTTTAAAATTAATATTTAATTCATCGATGATTGTAGACGTGTTGAGGTTTCACGTTCTTTGTGCTTTATTATCATAAATATACACTTTGTTTAAACTTTTGAGTTTGGACACAAAATGTAAACATTCCTCATGAATCCAGAACATTCATTTGTTTATTATTTAGAAAGTAATAATTAAACAGCTGAATAAAATGATCAGATTAATCACTTGCAACATTTAGGATATGAATTTCTTGTATTGAGAGAGGTTTTTATTTATACACAGATATAAATAGATGTTGTTTATTTGTAGTTTTCATATTTGACTCAGTACATTACACCACATTTATTTAATCAACTATTTATCAAGTTTTTTCAATATTGAACTGAATGATTGTTCAATATCAATAAAAATCTTCAAATAATCTATCAACACCATCAATACATCTCATCAGTAAATAAAAATCTACATTTATCCAGCTCATCTATTGACTGGTTTATTGAAAGTTTTACAGCTTCGGCAGGTAAAGAAGCCATGGCTTTAATCTGATCTTCTGATTTCTAATGATAATTAAATGACAAAATACAGAATTAAAGAATATCTTTATTTAAATTCAAAATCACGAATCATTTAAAAATATGGACTACAAGTGTTCATACAGACAGAAAGACCAGAGATGAAACGGATTTAACAGATACAGGACAATTAGGACAAGGAAAGTGAGAGAACTAGAATTATCATTTTTTTTTTTTTTTTTTTTTTTAAAAATTACAACTGTGTTCAAGATCACAGCAAAAAGACAGTAGAGGAAACAAAGGGAAAAAATATTTCACATTTCCTGTTTAAATTCAACAGTAAAATCTCATGAACTGAAGACATCGTGACTTTTTGAAACCGGTCGTTACATTTTTGAGTCAAACGGAGCAGGTAGTGATGAAGAAGCTGCCTCGAAAGATCATTTCTTTTCCTCGAAGAGTAAATAAAAAAAAATAAAAAAAATAAAATAAAAAAAAAACACACACACACACACAACATGAAATCCTAAATGCATGAAAAATAAACTATGTACATTTTATGTCTAATTACAGTGAACCCTACGGAGAGTGAAGCTCACAGAGGCAAAGTGTTCACGCTACAGCAAATTTCACCGGTTGACGCTAAACTCGCTCACTTAGAAGGTGCGTTTCTCTGTCCCGGGATATTCCTAGCACTGTGTGAAAGCTCCTGAGATGTCCAGCATGGAGACGTGTGTGTATGTTGATGTGTACACAGTACCAATGGTCAGGATGTACTGTTGTGTCCGAGTTTCTCGTTCTCCTGAAAAACACACGTGCGCGCGCACGCACACACACACACACACACACAATGGAATTGTAAAGCAAAACATTGGAATATATATCTTAATCACATCTCATAGTCCTTTTATAGAGTCTGAATCAGTTTGACTGATTCATTTCGAGTTTATTCAGAGTCGAATCACTTTCTAGTGAGAATCAAATACTCATATCAGTCTAGTTCGTTTGGAAGTGTGCGACTCTCACTAGAAAATTATTCGACTCCGAATCGTCTCGAAACCAATCAAAACCGATTCAGACTGGACAAATGGACTAATAGAAGAGAAAGAGCAACAGGAAAGAGGACAGCCTTCCTGCTGAAAGCAAACCGGATCAGAACCTTACATTAGATTGTTTTCTATACTTTTATTTTAAATCAGTTGCGTTGTTTTTCTTCTTTCTGCACTCGATTGAGGAAACACAGCAATGATAAATAAATAAATAAATTTATCTGTCCAGCCTCCTCCTCTTCGTCCCCCAGAATGACGTGTGGGTGACGGATTGACGGATTTAAAAAAAGATGTCTGGGCAAACTGTGACCTCCTCGAGTTAAAAGTGAGCATCCAAGGAAATTTAATGTGTTAACTGCACTACATTCTGCAGTCACAGCACCAGAAAAAATATGTCCATCTACTGTACATGTTAACACACAAAACAAGCTTTTGAGTATTAGTTACCCTGTCTTACTGTACAAGGCACCTGCAAATAATAAAGCAAGTAATTAAAAGTTCATCTATCATTTCACTTCCACTAATCAGTCTTTTGACCAGTCTAAAAATAAAAAGACTAAAAAGAAACAGACTTAGCAAGAAGAACTGAAGATATGTGGATGATGATGTCTCAGTTCCACCGCAGCTTCAACAGCCCTGGATCTTCTCCTTTAAAGCTTGGAGAAGGGCACGTCTTTCGGACTCTTCTTTTCCAGGGCTGCCTGCGCTGACTTCATAAGATCCTGTGTCTGCAACATGTTCATGTTCCAAGTAGCCTGGAGACGCAGAGGAGAAATCTCAGATTTCGACCGCTCTACTTTGTGTTTGTGGCCATACTGTGTGTGCATGGGTCTACCTTGAGGCTAAAAATGCTATTCATGTCTTAAGCAGATTCTTACCATGTAGTCTAGGCTCTGTCACACTGTGGTCTCAGGAGTAGGGGAGGTTGACTTTGGTTCCCTGGACAGCGACGGGACTCCGGCCTGCAATCTCACCTGCTATTTACAGAGCTCCAGCAATCATTGACTATCAGGGAACACACGACTGCAGAGATGAAGAACAGAACACACACTTGCCTTCATTTATACTAAATAATAAAGCTACATGAAAAAAATACACGGTACAACCCAAAGTCACATTCTTCTGTTATCATTCCATATCTTCCATGTGTCAGTCCAGAATTTCACCTTTTTGTGATCACAGAAATTAACGCAAAATCAAGAAACTCCACAATATTCAGAGGAGCTTCCACTTTTTCAAAGTTACTGCAGATTTGGGCCAAAACGTGTCATGACACGTCATCACCACAACAGGCCTTCAGCACAGGTTACTCTACTTCCTGAACAAGTGCGGACCCGGATACAAGTTACGTTCACATTCATGGGACAATTCACATTCAGTTCCAGTGTAACCGAACTCGGACCACCTTCTACAGGTAGTCTCGGGTTCGGTACCGCAGTGCACTTCCCAGTCCACATTACGACGGTCACATTACCAACTTTTCATGCAAACTGCTCTGTGTTGGACTAAACATCCAGTGGGAAAGCCCACTAGAAGAGCTACACTGCAGAATTTTTCTGTCTAAAAATGAACAAATTTCAGGTTTTGTAGCTCTTCTTTGATAAATGACAAGATGGTAATATCATAAAATAGTTCATCATAAAACTTTGTATTAAAACCAGACATCTGATGCTCACTGTGGTTTATTTAATCTTCAACAAACTGCAAATGTAAATAATTGTTCAGAGTGTGCCCCCTTGTGGTCAACTCTTTCATAGGGGCTTGTACGAGTCAGAACAATCAGCCCATTCTTATCTTCTCATCACTTACCATCTCTATAGTGATCATATGGACAAAAATAGCTTGTTTACAGATCTTGGTGTAAACATGTAAGCCAGCAATGTATGGCAAGTTAATGTTCCTCATACCTTCACCTGAAACCAGGCATCCTGTGTGCACAGACGAATATCACAGGCTGTGATTAGATCCACTCCTGCGAAAGAAGAAATCAGATCCACAAAAAAAAAAACTTAGTAATTCAGTCTCCTGCAGCTAAAAGCCCCAGTAAAAGATAACTCTCTGATGGTTAAAGCTTTGCAGGAAAAGTGACAGCAAACAATATGGATGGAACTTCCCAGAGTTGTGGTGAGTGTATGAGATGATGGTACTTAACACTCCCAACAGACCTGCTTCCACACAAACTCCATGCACTGCCACCACCACGGGCTTTGGGCACTGCAGACACATCAAACACAAAGTTCAGTTTATATACCACAATGTATTACTCTAATAGGTTATTGATTGTACAAATACTACATGCATGTAGAACCCCTACATGCTTTGTGTTTAATTTATGTAAGGAATAAACATGCGGTTATAGGAAAACAGTCAATGATCCAATAAAGTGGAGTGACCGTTACCACCCTAAGGTAGAACTGCACATTCTGAAGTGTTTTATTCCCCTTATACCACAGCAAGTTGTCAACAAGCGCATTTCTTTATTAATTAAAGAAGATCATGTCATACACATTAATCTATTTTAAAGGCTGACCGACAGTGGATCTTACAGATGCTGATAACCAAGTTGGGTAGCACCTACTAATAACCGATTACTACTGAATGAAAATATAACACTCAGTGGAAAAATTAAGTTCACTTTATTACAAAAATAAACAGTACTGACCGTACCATGAAAATGTACTGCACTTTTTCTAATATATATATATATATATATATATATATATATATATATATATATATATCTCATCAGACTTTTAATCTGAGGGTCCAGGGTTCAAGTCCCTGTTTGGGTGTTGTAGTACCCTCCAGATCCTCTGAGAGGACCAGTGAAACCATCTAAGGTGCCTCTTTCCAGCATGTTTTGTTCAGCAAGCAAAATGGGCAAACTAAGGGTAAACATTCAGCAGGTTGTCAAGTTACTAATGGTTACTAGGTGAGAGTGTTGCTACCTAAGCTTTGTTACCTTTTAGCATGAAGTTGACAAAGACATGGGTGGTCATCATAGAGATTGGAGTCCAAATAACAGCATCCTTATTAGACTGCGCAGAAAATCATGGGTCTGTGTGAAAAAGAGCACATTGAATGACCCTGATGTGATTTGAACCTTCTCATCTGGAGTCAGACGCACTTCCGTTGCGCCACGAGGTCCCAGCTCGAAGCCTATAGCGCATCATGGTGCAAGGCATACTTGCTCATCGGCGTGGCGCTCAAGACGCATTGGAACTCTGAGACAGGTGGTGGGCTGTGACTGTTGCGACTAGTGTCTGACATCTGGGCAAGAGCTCTTTCAGAGGACAAGGCACGAGCCCTTTAAAGGGATAACCTGCCAGGTTTCCCTTCCCTGGACATTAAGGGAGATTTTCAAGATCAAATGGTAGATCTCACCCCAGTGCATTGAATGACCCCGACGTGATTTGAACACGCAACCTTCTGATCTGGAGTCAGACACGCTACCGTTGCTCGCTCGATATATATATATATATATATATATATATATATATATATATATATATATATATATATATATATATATATATATAAATAAACAAACAAACACACACTATGAATAAATATTAAAGTAAATAAAAAGATGTACAGTATTTCACAATAAAGTGAGAACTCCCCTCACATTTTTGTAAATATTTGATTATATCTTTTCATGTGACAACACTGAAGAAATGACACTGTGCTACAATGTAAAGTAGTGAGTGTACAGCTTGTGTAACAGTGTAAATTTGCTGTCCCCTCAAAATAACTCACACATTAATGTCTAAACCGCTGGCAACAAAAGTGAGTACACCCCCAAGTAAAAATGTCCAAATCGGGCCCAATTAGCCATTTTCCCTCCCCGGTGTCATGTGACTTGTTAGTGTTACAAGGTCTCAGGTGTGAATGGGGAGCAGGTGTGTAAAATTTGGTGTCATCACTCTCACACTCCCTCATACTGGTCACTGGAAGTTCGACATGGCACCTCAAGGCAAAGAACTCTCTGAGGATGTGAAAAAAAGAATTCTTGCTCTACATAAAAATGGCCTAGGCTTTAAGAAGATTACCAAGACCCTGACACTGAGCTGCAGAACGGTGGCCAAGACCATACAGCGGTTTAACAGGACAGGTTCCACTCAGAACAGGCCTCGCCATGGTCGACCAAAGAAGAAGTTGAGTGCACGTGCTCAGCGTCATATCCAGAGGTTGTCTTTGGGAAATAGTGCTGCCAGCATTGCTGCAAAGGTTGAAGGGGTGGGGGGTCAGCCTGGGCTTTGGACACTGCAGACACAAACACAAAATCAAGTTTATATACGACAATGTATTACTCGAATAGGTTATTGATTGTGCAAATACTATATGCATGTAGAACCCCTACATGCTTTGCGTTTAATATGCATTATGTAAGGAATAAACATGCGGTTAAACGAGCTTCATTTTGGTAAAATTCAAACATTCAACATTCAAAGATGGGGGGTGGGGGGGGGTGGGGGGTGGCTACAGAAATCATTTGTTACCTCAGCTGGTAAATACAGTAGCAAATGTACCAGGTCATAAATTGGCTAACGTATTGGAGAGACAATCCAAAGTGTTCAAAGAAGAGTTGGGTCCACTACTGGAGAGAGAACTCCAGAGGCTGGTGGAAGACAAGATCATTGAACCAATGCAGTTTGCAGAGTGGGCAGCTCCCATTGTTCCAGTCAGAAAACTGATGGTTCTACCCCAATTTGTAGGGATTATAAATTCACAGTAAATCCAGCTCTAGTGTGGAGCAGTATCCAATTCCCAAGGTAGAAGATTTATTTGCTCAGTCGGCAGGAGGAAAGAATTTCCCAACTGGACATGACCCATGCGCATCAGAAGATAATACTGTACAAAAATTCCAATAAGTACGTTACAATCAACATGCACAAGGGATTATGTACTTACAACAGGCCACCATTTGGAGTTGCTTCAAGTCCAGCAATCTTCCAGCACACAATAGAAGGGATTCTGCAAGACATCACACGCGTCACAGTTTATCTGGATTGCATTCTAGTCTCAGGGGCTAATGAACATCTGCAGAACTTGGATGAGGTACTAAGTAGGATAGAAAAGAGTGGACTGAGGCAAAGAAGGAGCAAGTGCGAGTCCTTGGGAGAAGTAGAGGTATTTTTAGGTCACAAAATTAATGCCACAGGATTACAGTCGAAAGACAGGTCCTATATTATGCTTGAGGAAGCTGGCATTGTAGCCGTGAAATCAGCTAACATTATGCTCCATGTAATGTTTGCGATAGCCAGTTATTTGTTAAACGCTAACGCATTGCAATGTTATAAATTACCTCCTAATGGACCACCATGCATCTCCATTCAGCCCGTGTCCTGTCAGCTAAATGTAGCCTCATGTCACTAATAATTATTCACATGTTCATGCTTTTAATAAATCTTTTTATCCTGACACCGTATCAGTGAATTTAAACTAATGCCTGCATTCAGAGTATAAGGGGTGTGTGTGCGTTCAGGAGTGCACCTTAGCACTTATTAGTCATGGTCAGAGTGTTTGAACTAAAATCAATCTCTCTCTCTCTCTCTCTCTCTCTCTCTCTCTCTCTCTCTCTCTTTTTTTTTTAATTCTCTGGGTTTTTAAAAATAAAAATAAAAATCACACCATGGTACTGAGCATGTGTACTTTTGGTGGTATCGTTACCAACAACTAGATTTTTGGTATCATGACATCCCTAATATGTAAGGAAATAGGATGAACTCTGCATACAGGGAAGCTTAGTTTTATGGGGGACTCGCGTAGTGGTTCCACCTCTGCGGCGTGCGGCTCTTCTAAGACATCTACACGAAACCCATCCGGGAATTACCAGGATGAAAGGCCTGGTGCGTAGCTATATGTGGTTGCCACACTTGGATGCAGAGGTGGAAGCATTGGTCAAATCGTGTGCAGTCTGTCAGGAAAACAGAAACGCTCCAGCAAACGCGCCACTGCATGCGTGAGAGATACCAGAGCAACCATGGAGAAGGATTCACATTGATTACGGTGCACCGTGGATGGGTAGAATGTTCTTGATCGTGGTAGAAGCATTCTCAAAATGGATAGAGGCTTATCTGTTAATCAAGTCTACATCCACAGTTACCATTCAGTGCTTAAGACAAACCTTTAGCCAACACAGGATACCAGAAGTAGTGATGTCAGACCATAGCAGTTTTGTTTTTTTACCAGTGCTGAACTCCAAGAGTTTATGGAAAGAAACGGAATCAAACACAAGCACAGCACCCTACCATGCATCTTCCAGTGGTCTGGCTGAAAGGGCCGTTCAAACATTCAAAACCCTGATGAAAAGAGTGCTGGAGAGTCCATTGAAAAAGCTAGGCAGAGTGCTGTTCAGTTACCGAACGACGCCACAGTCGACCACTGGCAAATCAGCCGCTAAAATGCTGTGTGGAAGGAAACTGGTCTACACAGGGTCTCATTGAGATACAAATAATTGAGAAAAATGGTACCATGACCAACATGCAAAGGAAAGATATCTCGTGGTGGGTGACCCAGTGTATACTAGGAACTTCAGCTCTGGACCTACTTTTATTCCAGGAACAGTTCAGAAAAAGACTGGTCCTGTATGGTGCACAGTAGCATTGGGAAGTGGGCAAGTAGTGCACTGACATATTGATCAGGTGAGAGATGGGCACAATGCAACAGCCGTAGCACCAGAGTTGTAAGACACTTCACGGCCAGATGTTGCCATTCCAGCGCATTCTACAAAAGACTCAGGTTCTTCATTCTCTGAGGAAAGTCACAAACAAAAACTGGGAGGAACTTCTGAAGTGGCTGCATCAGAAACTTTCCTTGGGATGGAAAACCCCGAGTTGAGAAGGTCTACACGTACTAAATCTCCAAGCTATCTGAAAGATTATAATTAGTGTAGTGGTGAGTTCCCCAAACGCAGGGCAAGAATGAACCCAGGAACTGAACTGAATCTCAAGAGAAAGTGGGGCATGCAATAAGACAATGGCCCAAAACAAATAATGGTTAAAGAACAATAAAGTTATTGGTTTGAATGGCCAAAACTGATGTCCAAGCCCATGTGCAGGACTAATAAACAGTTACTGGAAATGATTAGTTGCAGTTATTGCTGCACAAGGGGGTCAGACCAGATACTGAAGGCAAAAGGTTCACATACTTTTGCCACTCCCAGATATGTAATATTGGATTATTTTCTGCAATAAATAAATGACCAAGTATAACATGTGTCACGTTTGTTTAAATGGGTTCTCTTTGAGTAGTTTTAGGACTTGTCTGAAAATCTTATTTATGTAGAAATATAGAAAACTCTAAAGGGTTCACAAACTTTCAAGCACCACTGTAGCTGTGATGTGCAGCAAAAGGTTGTTGAGCTTCACAAAATGGGAAGTGTCTATAAGAAAATAGCACAAGCATCGAAAATGCTCATTTCCACCATCAGGACAATAATTAAGAAGTTCCAGTCAACTGGAAATGTTATGAATTAACCTGGAATTGGACACGTGTCTATATCGTCTCAACACACTGAAGAGGACGGTTCGAGTGGACAAAACATCTCCACGGATCACAGCTGGAGAATTGCAGGAGTTAGTTGTGTCTTGGGGTCAGAAAGTCTCCAAAACTACAATATGAAGTCACCTACATCACCACAAGTTGTTGGAAGGGTTTCAAGAAAAAAGCCTCTACTCTCATCCAAACACACACTCAGGTGTCTTCAGTTGGCCAGACACTACTGGAACTTCAAATGGGATCGGGTTCTATGGTCAGATGAAACCAAAATAGAGCTTTTTGGTAATAAACACCAGAGGTGGTTTTGAAGCACACAGATAGGTAGCCATATGGAAAAGTACCTCATGCCCACGGTTAAATATGGTGGTGGATCTTTAATGTTTTGGGAATGTTTTTCTGCCAGAGGACCTGGACATTTCGTTAGGATACATGGCATCATGGACTCTACCAAATATCAACAGATATTAAATAAAAACCTGACTGCCTCTGCCAGAAAGATTAAAATGTGCCATGGTTGGATCTTCCAGCAGGACAGTGATCCAAAACATACATCAAAATCAACACAAAAACGGTTTACTGACCACAAAATCATCAAGTCATTTAACACCAATGATCAGTATTGAAAATATTAACATGGATATCTGAGTCTGATAATAAAATTAACTTCTACTTGCAGTCAAATTTTGTAGTGTTTAGGACATTTAACACCCTTCCGTCCAAAAGAAACCAAAAGGGGGTACAAACTTTTACACTCCACTGTATTTGGTTGAAATTGCGCTTATAGAACAACTGAAAAGCAACGTTTCCATACAGGTTTTAGTGAAATGTTAACAATAGCAACTTGACTTGAAATGGATGATGTTTCATTAGCGTGGCCTGTGCCCAAATCCTGCACGACTGCGTATCTAGGTACACTACACACGGTCTGAACGAATGGAGTCTCTACCGCACCTAGTGCACTAGAGATAGAGATTCCATACAAGGTGATTTGGGACGGAGCCAGTGCACAGAAACCTACACATCAGCTACTGCACAGAGCTTCATAAATAACCTCGCAGAAACATCAATTAGATTTGGATCACCGTCAGATCACACAGAACTCGATCAGGCGACTGAAAGCTTGGAGTCAACACTCCGCTACATGCTAGATAGAGTGGCTCCACTCAAAAGGAAAATAATTAGAGAAAAAAAATTAGCACCCTGGTATAACGATCAAACGCGAACCTTAAAACAGACAACTCGACAATTAGAACGTAAATGGCGTCAAACCAAACTGGTGATATTTCAAACAGCATGGAAGGAGAGCCTACTGAAATATAGGAAATCTCTTGGCGATGCTAGAAAAATCAATTTCTCCACCTTAATAGGAGACAACAAAAACAATTCTAGATTCCTTTTCAACACAGTAGCAAAATTAACTAGGAATAAAACCACTACAGAGAGAAACACTCAATCATTACATAGCAGTGAAGATTTCAGGAAATTTTTCAATGATAAGGTTGAAAATATTAGACGTGAAATATAGACCATTAAATTAAAACCGGACAGTACTTTAACAAACCCATTACATGACAGTGTAGCAATATCAGATCAATGTTTAGAGTGTTTTGCGCCACTTAGAGAGACCGAACTCGCTACATTAATCTCTTCAGCCAATTCATCAACTTGCATACTAGATCCCGTACCTACATGTTTGTTTAAACAGATTGGTCCAGTAGTAATTGAGCCACTTTTAAATATAATCAATTCTTCCCTAAGCAGTGGCTATGTACCTAAATCACTTAAATTAGCAGTTATTAAACCCTTGATTAAAAAACCTGATCTTGACCCGTCTCGATTGTCCAACTATAGACCAATATCAAATCTCCCCTTCATCTCTAAGATTTTAGAAAAGGTTGTAGCAAAGCAGTTATGCTCGTACTTAGATAGGAATAACATTCATGAAATGTATCAGTCAGGATTTAGACCTCATCATAGCACAGAGACAGCGTTAGTTAAAGTAGTAAATGACCTTCTACTGACTTACGATCAGGGTTGTGTCTCGCTGGTTGTGTTACTCGACCTTAGTGCAGCTTTTGATACTATAGATCACACTATTCTCCTTGATAGATTAGTAATGTTGTTGGTATTAAGGGAACAGTCCTCTCCTGGCTCAGGTCTTATCTCACCGATCGTTATCAGTTCGTAGATGTAAATGGTGAATTCTCCATGCGTACTGAGGTTACTTTTGGAGTTCCACAGGGTTCTGTTTTAGGCCCACTGCTCTTTACTTTATATATGCTACCCCTAGGTCAAATTATTCGTAAACATGGAATTAGCTTCCACTGTTATGCTGATGATACACAGCTGTATGTTTCAGCGAAGCCAGAGGACAGACAGAAGCTTAGTAAAGTTGAGGATTGTGTAAAGGACATTAGACATTGGATGTTAATTAACTTCCTTCTGCTTAATTCTGATAAAACAGAAATACTTTTATTAGGCCCACGTGTAGCTAGAAGTATCCTTTCTGATCACATGGTTACTCTGGATGGTCTTTCTGTTTCATCATGTGCAGCAGTTAAAGACCTTGGAGTGATTATTGACTCCAGCCTATCATTTGATGCTCATGTAGATAATATTACTAGGATAGCCTTCTTTCATCTCAGAAATATTTCTAAAATAAGAAACATATTGTCACTACATGATGCGGAAATACTAGTTCATGCATTCGTCACCTCTAGATTAGATTATTGTAATGCCTTACTGTCTGGATGTCCCAGTAGGAATATAAATAAACTCCAGTTAGTCCAGAATGCAGCTGCTAGAGTCCTAACTAGAACTAGAAGATACGACCATATCACACCGATATTATCAATACTGCATTGGCTCCCAGTGAAATCTCACACTGATTATAAAATACTTTTATTGACCTATAAAGCACTAAACGGTCGGAATGTATATATTTATGTATGTATAAAATGTAAATGGAAGGTTTTTGCTTCATGTTTATTTAAACTTTTCTGTAGACTGTCGTTTGAGTCAAACTTATTTGCATTTGAAGAACACAAAGTGCATTTGCCTTTTAAATAAACTAAATAACCATTTAGTGATACACCAAGTGGACAGGTCAGAGTTTAAAGGGTCAAAGAAATGACTTTCTGAAAAAAAATCTCATTTTACAGTGCACTATGATTGATTTAATATCACTTGTAAATTGTAAGTTTAAAAAAAATATGAAGCAAAAACCTTCCATTTACATTTTATACATACATAAATATATACATATATAATATAGGTATAGGTTTTATCCAGCGAGATAATTGATTTATGAATCAATCAATGTCTGATTCATAAAAACTGTTGTACAAATGTGTGACGCAAAAGCAAAAATGTCAGGCTAAAACTGATGTGACGGATCATCCAGCATTCCCTTTAGTCATCTGATGATACATTTATTATAGATTCTCCTTCAAACATTGTTTAATTGACTTTCAGAGTTAAGAAGTTTTCATTTTTGGCAATGAGACACAGAATCATTACTGTGACAAAACATTAATAACTTCTCCATTTGAACTGTTAAAATGTGCAGATTCATTGTATTTCAATATGAAACTGTTCTCAAAAAATATTAGACACCAGGATAATATTCATTAATAATAGCACCTAATATTCATTAGCATTGAATTTATTAAAACACTGTGCTATTCTATCACACACCTTTGAATCATGTTAATTTAAATACTATAGTTATAGTACCTGTCAGTGCCAACATCCCCACAAGATTTCATAATGTAATGGGTTTACATTAATACTACATGAATTGATCACGCTCACTTTATATAATTCAATCTTGTAATTAGAAACTTGTGTAAATTAAGCTTAGCATAAGCAGTGAAATCGTGTTTTGATGAGAAATTTAATATTTCTTTGTAAACTATAAATCATATTTTTTCTCAAATTTAGTCTACCGCATGTTCCATGTTTTGTTGAGACATTGCAATTGTAAAGCGACATTGGTTATGAGTAAGGAGCTATATAAATTACACATATTATTATTATTATTATTATTATTATTATTATTATTATTATTAATAATAATAATAATAATAATAATAATAATGTATTTATTTATTTATGATATATTTTAACTGTTGAAGCATATGTAATTAAATGGTGATTTCAGTGGTGGTAACACTGTATACAGTGCCTTGAATCCAATTTCAGGTGTTTTGGAGTTCTTAATGATCTGTTTTAGGAAAAATAGTATTTTGAATACATTTTGCATTAGGCTACTCAAAGCAGCTGGAGTGCCGATCTTATTTGCTTCTGCAGGATGTGTTTGAAAAAGAACTTAACTAATTCGTGTGGCAGCTGCGCAATGCATAAAATCATGCAGATACAGGTAAGTATTTCAGTAAGCTTCAGTTAATATTCACACCAAACATCAGAATCTCAGTGATCTCAGTGATGATGGTATGAATGTTGGTGCCAGATGAGCTGGTTTGAGAATTCTAGAGGCTGATCTGGGATTTTCACAGACAGCAATCTCTTGAGTTTACACAGAATGGTGGAGAAAAACAAACACCTTGTTGATGACAGAGGACAGAGGAGAATGGACAGACTGGTTCGAGCTGACAGAAAGGCTATGGTAATGATAATTCTTTACAAGTGTGGGGAGCAGAAAACCCTCTTGCAACATACAATACGTCTAGCCAAATGAGGTGGATAAGCTACAACCATATTAGGTTCCACTCCTGTCTGTGAGCCAAGAACAGGAACCTGAGGCTAGAGTGGGTGTGGACTCACTGGAACTGGACAGTTGAAGCATGGAAAAACATTGCCTGATTTGATGAATCTTGATTTCTGTTGAGACATGTAGATTATAGGGTCAAACAGTGGCATCAGCAGTATGAACCTGCCTTGTGTCAACAGTCCAGACTGCTGCTGGTGGTATAACGGTGTGTAGAATTTTTTTCTTTCTATTATGTGATCCTATGTGAACCTTTGCTTTCGGCATATGGTGTGAACCCCTTGGTCAGAAATAACCGAAACTAAACATTTTCCCTGTTTTTACTGTTGATCAGTCCTGCACATCGGCTTGTAAGAATTTTAACTCGTTTCTCAGTACAGAACAGCTTCAGCTCTGGAATGCTGGTGATTTTCCTCACATGAACTGCTTGCTTGAGGTCCTTCCACAACATTTCTATTGGATTAAGGTCAGGACATTGACTTGGCAAATTCTGAAACATGAATTTTATTCTCTTTTAACCATACTTTGGTAGACCCTTATGTGCTTTTTGTGCTTAGGGTTGTTGGCCTGCTGCATGACCCACTTTCTCTTGAGATTCAGTTCACAGACAGATGTCCTGAAACTTTCCTTTAGAATTCACTGTTATAATTCAGAATTCATTGTTCCATCCATTATTGAAAGGTTCTTATAAGTAAGGTTCTTATGCTGGAATGTAGTGTTTGCTTTCTCCAAACATAACACTTCTTATTTAAACCAAAAGGTTATATTTTTCCACACAAAACATTTTTCCAAAAGACTTTTCCACGTAATCATTAGCAAACTGCAGATGGACCGCAATGTTCTTTTTGGAGAGCAGTGGCTTTCTCCTTGTAACACTGTAATTCACTCCATTGTTGTTCAGTGTTCTCCCGATGGTGAACTCATGAACATTAGCATTAGCCAATGTGAGAGAGGCCTTTGTTTGCTTAGAAGTTACCCTGGGTTCCTTTGTAACTTCAGGGACTTTTACATGTCTCACTATTGGAGTAATTTTGGTTGGTTTCTAATAAACATACTAGGTTCTCTTTTTTGATTAAATTATAGCTAATAGTAACTAGTGACCTAGACGTATTAGGTGTAATTTATGCACTAGTCAAATATTAACCCCACCCTATCCAGTTAATAGTTATAGTTGAAATGAAGCTATCTGGCACCCCGACATTCAGGTCTCTCCCTCAGCACTTACTGTAAAACAGCGGTGCTACAGAGGCGCAGACCACATGCCGATTCTCTCTCTCTCTCTCTCTCTCTCTCTCTCTCTCTCTCTCTCTCTCTCTCTCTCAATGTTCCCTAGTTTATAACTTATAACCTTGGTACCCAAAGTTTCCCCCTTTTTAATGTAACTTAGTTCCATTTAATTTTGTGCCAGATCAACAAAAAATCCTCCAGTATGTTTATCCCTGAAAAGAAAATGAAACAGAACACACACACGCTGCTTGTATAATAGAAAACAGTTGACCTGTGTTAAATGACTCAATGTTTTTAAGTCTGTTTTTACATCTGTTACGCTTCCGCCGGTGGATGGCGCTGCGGCGTCGAAGCGCAAAGACTGCTGCAGAGCGCGCGTGCACGAGACCCTGACATATGGACACGCGCGGCTCGTTTGTTTTGATTTACTTCCTGTCCAGGTATTGGCTTATGTTCGAGGGTGTGTCTTTATTTCTCCAGGTGTCTATGCTTTAGATAATTATGTTGGTTATTTAACCCCTCGTGTGGCTGCGCACTTCGCGCAGTATTATAGTTTGTAACGTTAGTAGTGTTTAAGGAGTATAGCTTTAGCACTGTGTTAGAATGCGTGTAGCATGCTAGCGGTCTCAGTTCCATGTTCTGTTTTCGAGTAATGCCTAGACTGTAGTTCCATGGTTGATCCAGCTAGTCCTGTTCAGCATAGACCGCGTTTCTTGTGTTTTGTTAGTTTGTTTATCAATAAAGACGGCGCTCCTGCGCTTACTTCCTGCTAACTGTCCTGTGTCGTTACATCACATTCCTGTCCAGTGAAGTGATTATTTGGTGATAATAATATTATTATTATTATTGCAACATAGTACATGCGGTCATGCACATTAGGGTTAGTGTGCTACATGGGATACACAATAGTCATTACAAAAGTCATTAATGTACTTTTTGAATTCTAAATGAATAGTTCAATTAATATTTTGCAGAAACTTAATTTATCTAATTCTAAAGAATCATTGCTATATTTTATTCTGTCAAACAGTGAGATGGCAATATTTTGATGGGTGTAGAAGGCCTCACTGGGACATTTTGTATTAGTAGTGTAAAACACATGCATTGGCTTACATATTGGTAGACATATGCAAATTTAAAATATATATACATGTAGGAAACACTTAAGAGACTTAATCTATATGTAACAAGAAAATGAAGGAATGGGATAGGCTGACTTAAACATCTAGTTATCTAGTTGGTGGCTGTGCTCAGGTGGTAGAGCAGGTTGTCTAATCGTAGGGTTGGAGGTTCGATTCCTGGCCCACATGACTCGAAGTGTCCTTGGGCAAGACACTGAACCCCAAGTTGCTCCTGATGTCAAGTTAGCACCTTGCATGGCAGCTCTGCTACCATTGGTGTGAGAATGGGTGAATGGGAAACACTGCTCAGGTTAAAAAGCACTATATAAGTGCAGACCATTAGTTATGTCAATAGTTGTGTAGGAAAGTTCCTCATATTCAGAGTAGGGCTAGGCAGGTGCTCAAGTTGCTATGATTTAATAAAGCAGCATGTCAGTTACATTCATGTTTTTAAATAAGAAGTCATTCACAGTGCATATACACTATAAAGAAAACAGTCACCCACTATTTATTTGATAGCACATTGTGCTATTCTGTGTGTCACATTTTTATTAAAGAGACCAGAGTGGGGCGCACGGTGGCTTAGTGCTAAGCACGTTTGCCTCCCACCTCCAGGGTTGGGGGTTTGATTCCCACCACAACCCTGTGTGTGCGTAGTTTGCGTGTTCTCCCTGTGCTGCTCCCCCTGTCCAAAGACATGCATGGTAGGCTGATTGGCATGTCCAAAGTGTCTGTAGTGTATGAATGGGTGTGTGAATGTGTATGTGAGTGTGCCTTGCGATGGCCTGGTACCCTGTCCAGTGTGTACCCTGTCCTGTGCCCTATGATCTCTGGGATAGGCTCAAGGTTCCTGTATGATAGGAGATGTAGAAAATGGGGGTGGATGGAAACGAGAGTGAAATTTCATTATCCTGAGTATCCAGTTACACAAATGGAGAAGTGAGTTTAGATTTGGCTAAATAAATCATACTATCTAGAAACAAACAAGTGGGATATAATCAGTGGCTGATTTTAGACACAATCATTCTTGATATTATTAATAATTCTGCTGTTGGTTTGAGTTGAGCACTGACAATCAAATTAAAAGAAGATGAAGCTAGCATTTAGTGGTTTGTTTTTTTTGTTTGTTTGTTTGTTTTGTTTGTTTGTTTTTACAGTGGAGTGATGAGAAGAAATCCTCAGAGACTGCTACAGTGTCCTCCCAGGAATCCAGGGCTAATCATAGGCTGAAGTGTTTCAGAGACATTCTGGACATTTTTTCTGTTTCTGAAAGCAGGACCTCGCACTCGCCGTGCAGTACTGGCCATTATCTTCTATGGAAAGTAGCTAAGGGTTGTCCAAAAAGTCGCTAGATATGTCGCTAGATGCTTTAAAAAAAAAAAAAAAAAAGTTGCTAAAGGGGTCTGAGAAGTGGACCGAAGCTGTCCCTGTTAAAATGAATGAGTGAACGGCAGGAGGAGGAGGGGCTGCAGCGGGGAGTCATATTTTGAGTGAAAGGATTGTATTCGTGTTCTTTTGCAAATAAACCCTTTAAAGTGATTGTTATTTTTTATTTATTGACGTTTTATCATTCAAGCACTTTTTAACCACTTTTTTAACATTAAAAAAAATATTGGCTATTTTCAAGGTTTTCCAGTACTTAAATTTCCAAATGCCAAATTCAAGCACCTTGTACAAACCCTGTGGTAATAATTTTTCATGGATACATTTCCCAAACAAACAAACTAAAAAACTTCTAGTACTTCTAATTAATAAACCTATAACATCAGTTAGCTAGCATTTTCAAGTGCTAAACCCAAACCTCACACATTTGATGTTTTTTCTTTCTTTTTGTTCTTTGAACACTTCTTCTTCTTCCGCTTCTTCTTCTTGTTGTTTCAGATATATTTCTGCCACCTGTAAGTCAGAATGACAAAATTCTTGACTGTAATATCACTCAGGTAAAAGAAATAAATCAATGAATTAATAAATAAGTAACAGTAAACTGATTTTCTGCAAATTTCATGGAACTATTAATAGACATTTTAGTGTATTTAATACAAATTATATCACACTGCTGTTGCACTCTGGAATCTGATAGGTCAGAAGGTCTGAAGGTTGCAATTCATATCTCAGGTTTATATTAATGTGCTCATTGTAATAAGTTATCCTTTCTATGATAGCAAATCATTCACAGAGACTTCTCTGGCAAACATTCCACATAATCAAAGTCTAATAATAAACAGATTTGTGCTATACTACTTTAATAAAAACTTTTAGTCGTTGATATGGTGAAGCTATCTATAAGGAGGTGTTTATTTAAGATTTATGGAAAGAGACTCGGGCCACAGATTTCTCCAGATTCTGAATTTTTTCATGATATGACGTGCTGTAGATGATGAGATATTCATAGCCTTCACAATTTTACATCGAGGAGCATTATTCTGAAATTGTTCCACAAATTGTAGATGTAGTTTTTCGCAGATTGGTGTACTGAGGCCCATCTTTACTTCTGAAAGACTCCGCCTCTCTAAGATACTCTTTTTATACCCAATCATGTTACTGACCTGTTGCCAGTTAACATAATTAGTAGCACAATGTTCCTCCAGCTGTTTCTTTTTAGTAACACTTACTGTTCCAGCCTTCTGTTGCCCCGTCCAAATTATTTTGGGACGTGTTGCGCCCATAAATTCAAAGTTACCTATTTTTTTCCTTTAAATGCTACATTTCCTCAGTTTACACATTTGATTTGTTTTTTATGGTCTACTGTGAATAACATATGGGTTTATGAGATTGCAAATCATTGCATTCTGTTTTTATTTACATTTTTCACAACGTCCCAACTTTTTTGGAATTGGGGTTGTAGTACTTCCTCCCATTACCCAGGAAAGTGAGATGTTGCTGTTTACAAATGTCAACATGTTTTTGATAATTATTGAGCATCACACCAAAAATTAATTAATGAGGACTGTCACCAAATTTCTGAAGCTAGGCCAAACATCCTAGCACTAGTTGGCAAAAGTTAGTTTAGCATTTTTTGCTATGTGCCAAATTTGGTCATACAAATGGAGCAGAGCTAAGATCAGATAGCTGTTTATGAGGAACTGTATGTCTGATCAAGCTGAAATTTGATATGGTAGATATACCGTATGTGCTAATCTATAATAGATTCTCATGATGACTTAATTACTGAAAAAAAACATGCCTGTCATTGGCCAATCAGATATCAGATAATTGAAAAGTTTCCCATTAGGTTATTGCCACAAAACTTGAATAGAAAGTTCAGGGATGGACCTCCTAGTATCCAATGCAATCTCGCTCAAATTGGCTACCTGGGGCGTGCTGTTCATGTTTATAAGGGTCAGCGTTAAGTTCAAATAGCTGTTTCTCAGGAACCAAAATGCCAATTGAGCAGAATTTGCTGTGCACTTTCTGCTAATCTGTAACTGAATTACTTCAAAAATGTCTGCCTTCTGCCAGTCAGCTTTCAGCAGGTAGGTTACACAACTAGCATTGAGCCATCATCACAAAATGTGATATGCATAAGTATGTTCACATATGGTCTCTTTATTGTTCTATGAATCTTGACAAGAACTGGCCACTGGGAGTGCTATATGCAGGGAGTGTTTGGACAGATTGCCTCTTATCGCTATATTACTATTATTATTAGCAGTAGAAGTAGTTGTATTATTATTATTATTATTATTATTATTATTATTATTATTATTATTATTATTATTATTATTGCAGTAGTAGTACTGATATTTCCTACCGTTTTTTAAGTTTCATTTTCCACCTCTGGTTCTGTAGTCCAACAGATCTGACGCACTGAAGGCTGGGCATTGGTAGATATCGTCTATGATGAAAAATTAGTATTATTTATTTATTTATTTATGAATCTACCATACATGTCATGAACACAAACCTTTTGAATAATTTTGTCCCTCACAGTAGGGTTCATAAGATACTCACTGATGTTAAACTTCAATCTCAGAAATGCCCTCTTAGTAACAGGCACTAAAAAAAATTAGCAATGTTGATATTTAGTAGCTGTTGTAAAACTTAATTTGACTTCAAATGTATATGAAATTGTGAACTGGATATAAAAGTGTAGCCTGGAACCCCATAGACTTCCACTTCACAGAGCGTGAGAGCCTGGATAACATTGGGAATGATGATGTTCACATAACGACCCCTCATGTTGCAGGTGTAATTTGCAGAGGCACCAGCAGGGATGCTAGAGATAACAACACATCTGCAGGGGGAGAGAGAGAGAGACTTTGACTTTTAAAATATAATTTATTCTACAATTAAAAAACCTTAACATACAGAACACATTGTTTTAACAACCATTACCAATTGAAAAAGAGATTCTCACCTCTTATAAGTCACCCCTTTGTTTACACACCATTTCTTCTCAAACATCGGAAGATCACCATTCATTTGGTAAAATTCATACTTTAATCTAATCCTAGACTCAACCAAGGCCTTAAATAATTTAACCATGTTTACTTCTTTCCCTTCTGATCCCATTTTGTCAGCCTTCCAAACGGCTAATTTTGCTTGACCGACCAAAAAATTCGAATAGGTACAGATTTCCTGCCTGTGGCGAGAATATCTACCCCCATAAATAAACCCTGTTTTCAAGAAAATGATCCCCAAACTACGAAACATTGTATACAATAGATTAAAGAGCGGAGATAGTTTACAACATTCACAAAAGACATGAAACACAGTATCGAGTTCATCACACAAAGTACACAGTGGAGACGGTGCATATTTACATTTAAACAAAAACACTTTTGTTGGTAATGCACAATGTAAAATCTGCCACTGTATGTCACCAGACTTTTTTTGGTAGAGGGTTCTTATACAATAACCGCCATGAAGGTTCATTATCTCCCGACTTCAAGAAATGAGTCCTCCATTTTGTATGCCTCCTCCCCCTTAGATGTCTGACAAAGTCGGACTTTACACAGGAAATATATGCATTTTGTTTGTTCACCATGGAAAACGGAAGACTTTGCAAGCCTTTAAAGGATAACAACATGTTTACATTGTCTCCATTGTTAATTTGAGCTACCTGTGGAGTTATGTACACTTCTGGAAAAAAAGACCTTTGTGTTACCACCGGACATAAACTTATATATTATCCCACAAACATGCAGGAAAAGATGTTTTCAAATCCTTTAATATGTTCCCGACTATTCTCTATGATCTACCAGTAATTTTTCTAGTTAGATTCTGTACTGAAAAACATTCTCTATTCGACAAGTCAAACAGGTTTCCAACTTTAGTTATCCCAGCTAAAACAAAGTTAGAAATTTCGGTGTTGGATATAATGCATTTTTTTAGAAAACCAAGGACTGTGCAGAAGTGGTTCATCAAAACCAAAATGTTCTTTCCGCTCCGACTTAAAGTAACCCCAAGCTTCAAGAACCGATTCATAAAACCTTATCTTAAACATGTCTTTTACCACATTTCCCGAAATCAGAAACATTTGTTTATCAAAATCCATCTTGTTTTTTCCACGTACAATGGCAAGGCCAAAGCTAATCCATGGTAGAGAGTCCGACGAGTAAAGCAGTTTTTGGGCAGTCTGCAACCTCATGGATTTCACCTTAGAGGCAAAATGAATTAATCCCTGACCGCTATCAATTGTAGGGAGACACAGTACCCCAGGGGGGAAGCCAATGATGACCACCCCAAAAGAAGTCTACAAAGGCTTTTTGAAGTTGTGACAAAAGCTCTTTCTGAGGGTCCAACATGGTTAGACGATGCCACAGCATTGAGGTGGCTAGATTATTCACCACCAGCACCCTGCCTCTGTAGGAAAGCTGGGCTTGAATCCACTTCCATCTCTGGAGCTTGCCTGTCACTTTTTCTACAAGTCCTTCCCAATTCTTGTTCATGTGCTGTTCAGTCCCAAAGAACAGCCCCAGTATCTTAACCCCCTCTTTATTCCAAGGGTGCTGATGTGGAAGCTGAGGTGGATTTTGGTGTGACCAATGGCCTAACAATAAAGTGTCAGTTTTTCCCCCAATTGATCCGTGCAGAAGAAGCACTCTAAAAGATGTTGAGGCATGAGGTAAGACGTTTAACATCATCTTCAGATCTAATGATCACTGGGATGTCATCTGTATACGCGGAGTTTCACCACTGCTGTGTTTGAAAGGTGAGATGTTGGAACTGTAAATCCTTGCAGCTTCTCTCTCAGAATCCTCAATATTGACTCAATGGAAATCGTGTACAAGAGACCAGACAAACTACACCCTTGTGTCACACCTCTACCTACAGAAGAAGGTCTGGTCAAAATTCCATTTATTTTCAGCATACTATAGACATCTTTATAAAGAAGCCTTATCCATGAAATAAACTGATTCCCAAAGCCAAATCTTTCAAGTATTTTGAACAGGTATTCATGGTCAAATTTATCAAAGGCTTTTTCTTGGTCCAAACACACAAGACCAAGATCTAATGTATGCAGTTCCGTTAAGTACACCATGTCCCGCACAAAAAAAGATTGTGAAATATAGATCGCTAGGGTACACAGTAGGACTGATCTTCATGGATGATGGACGCTATAGATTTTTTAAGATGATTTGTCAGAGTTTTAGACAATATTTTATAATCAGTTCCTAAAAGAGAGACCGGTCGCCAGTTCTTCAATAAACCAAGATCTCCTTTCTTGGGTAAAAGAGTCACTACAGCTCTTCTACAACTGATGGGTAGGATATTTGACTCAAAGCTTTCGAGAAACACCTCATACAAATCCTGACCAATGAGGGACCAGAAGGCTTTATAAATTTCAGAAGTCAAGCCATCCAATCCTGGTGATTTTCCCGAAGATTGCTGCTGGACAGCTTCCGTTAACTCCTGAAAGGACAAAGGTTTCTCCAGCTCTGCTTTATCTTCATGTCCAAGATGCGGCAGTCCATCTGAAAGCAGATTAATTGCTCCAAGGTCACATGGTTGTGCAGTATATAATTCTTCATAAAAAGATAGAGTTTGCAAAAAAAAAAATTATTTTCCGTTATTTCTTTCCCATTTAACAATTTAAGATGATTTATATTATTTTTTCTCTGATGTTCTTTTCCAATGAAAAAAAGAAAGTTGTTGAAGAATCCATGCTGTTTAACTGAAGATATCTTCCCAGTATGGATGTACTACGACTTATCTCTTCATACAAATTTTTCAAAATCATGTTGTACTCGTCAAGCATTTTTGCAGTTTCCATCTCTTCACCATCACTAATGGAGCTGCTTAGCTTCAGAATCTGCTGTTCCAAAAACTTAACCTTTTCCTAGTTCAGTCAGGTGACTCCTTGTGTATTGTTGGCACAAGAGCCGGATCTGTACATTTCCAATATCCCACCACTGGCTTAAAGTATTATACTGTGATTTTCTCTCTCTCCACTCTCCCCAAAACTGAGCAACTAATTGTACGAAAACTTTATCTTGCAATAATCTATTATTAAAAGCCAAATCTTATAATATGTGTTACTCTGCGTTATGGTCATAGTTACTGCAATATAGTGGTGATCCGAAAATGGTGTTGGCGAAATATCACTATTGGAAAATCTTCCTCTGTCGTTCATCTGAACATAAAATCTATCGAGTCGTGCACCGGAAACTGTATTAGAATTCATTTTCACCCATGTATATTGTTTACTGCCAGGGAAAGCTTCTCTCCATACATCTACAAGACTATGAAACTGAACAACGGTTTTGAGAGTCTCAGACGAATTTGGATGAGGTTCAACATGATTCCGATCCATAGTGTAATCAAATGTACAATTAAAATCACCAGCTAAAATTATTATTCTATTCTGCGAAACTTTTGAAATAACGTCTTTTACTTTTTTAAAAAAAGAAGCTCTTTCTGCCCCATCATTCCGAGCATAAATATTAATAAGAGATTGCGGTAACTCAAAGCGTAAATTCTATAATTTGCATTCTGCCAGGTATAATTTCTTCAGCTCTACTGTCTTGAATTTGTAAATCCGATGAAATAAGAACTTCTACTCCGGCACTCACGTTTGAATTATGGCTCACTGAGCCATTGCACCTGATTGTCCATATATGTGTGTGTGTTTCTTGCAGAAAAACTACACTTGCTTTTTTCCAACTAAAAAAATCGAACAAAGCGAATAATTTTTCAGCACCACGACATCCATTAATGTTCAAAGATAATAAGTTTAAGGATGCCACGATGCTGACTATTGAATAAATGACGAATGACATCGCAACACAGGTCTCATTATCTCCTCTCTTCATTACAACATATTCAAACCTTCTTCGCCTTACGGTTAATCATGACTTTTACCTTTGTTATTATTTTCCTGAAGTGATAAAGCTTCTGAATACTAAGCTCTTCGTCAGTTGCTTTATTCATCGCCATTTTACACGACACCAAAAAGCGCTTTAAATCAGGGAAAAAAGTCTCAATTTGTGGTTTCCGAGCTCCTTTAGTCTCATCTAGAAAGTCATTAATTTGCTTTAATGTGTACAGTCTAGCACTGAGAGACTCTGTTCCTTCAGCATCATCCATATCAGAACAACTCTCTATGCTCTCTAGATCAACATCTGAGTCATTTTCAGAGTGAGCATACTCTGAACTCATGGTGGACATCTGAGTACAAATATCTACAGCTGCTTCACTTTCACCATCTCCTTTATTACTTTCTATTTCTGTCTGTTCTTTTTCTTATGGTTTATCATGTTCATTTACTGTCTGAGTCAATGTTTATCCACTACTTGCCTGACTTACCCGCTCCTCGTTGTAATCATGATTTTCTACATCTCCTGCATCAGGATTCCCTTTAGGTGCTGTTTTAACATCTGGAACGAGATGGTTCTCTCTATGCTCCTTCACTTTGGAACTCTCTTCCTCCTGAACTCAGGGAAGCCCAGACTTTTGGCATTTTTAAAGCTCTTCTCAAGACACACTTTTTTAAACTTGCATTCGACTGCTGATGTCTTTTTCAATTGTTTAATAATTATTTTTATTAGTATTAATGTTGTTATTTTTATTCTTATTAACCTTTATTTGTTTTATTTTTCTGTGGACTGTGATTTTATGTACAGCGCTTTGAGAAGCTGCTTTAAAGGCGCTTTATAAAATGAAGTTTATTATTATTATTATTATTATTATTATTATTATTATGGTTATTTTGTCTGGCATGTCGCTCGGTTGTTTGAAGATTAGACGGTCTGACATGTCCTAGTTCTCCGCACAAAAACACAGCATATGATCCGAACTAAAAAAGATTGTGTAATGTTTGCCTTCATTAGTCAGCTTTACAGCCAGATTGAGCGGATCCTGTTGTTGATTCAGAATCATGTTCGTAAATCGCCGAAACGACATAACGTGCTTGATATCCGGATTTTTCAGACCGAGTGGAATCAGGTCGTGTCATTAATCGCGAGTCCGCATTTAACCAGGTCATCTACCATCTGAACCTCGGCGAGAAAAACAACAACAGCTTTATTCATCCTACAAGCTGACTGGATATTTGACCACCGACCTGTTCACTGACTGCAACCAGCACATCTTCCACAGATACGGAGTCATCAGGTGTACATTTAAATCCATGTCTCAGAGTCAAGCGTGAGAAATCTCCCCTTCACCCCATTTGTCAAAGTTTTCCGACCGAAGTCGGCGCTCAAAGAAGTTTTATGTCTAAGATTAATCTTTTTTTTTTTTTTTTTTTTTACATGAATCTTAAAAAAGAACTAAGAAATTGATTAAAAGTAACAAACTCTCAAAAGTGTGCCGCAAAACTCTCGACTCCTCCCACTACCCACAATCCTGAGAGAGAGAGAGAGACAGAGAGAGTGAGAGAGAGAGAGATAGCAAGACAGAGAGACAGAGCGAGAGAGACTTTTTTTTACTTTAAGACACCTTTAATGTATTCAGTTTTGGTATATTTACATATCTACATTTACATTAAAATAATTATTTTCATTTTTTTAAAAAGAAGAAGAGAGAAGAACCCCCTCAGACCCCCCACCCCCACCCTCAACCCAGAAAACCCCAACCCTTTCAGTTCTACTACAAGTCCATTGTAGTCATATAGTGTGCAAATGTCCACAGTGCTATTCATATTATAGCTTTTCTTGCGGCTGATGTCCATTTTCTCAGTCTGAACCGTCTCCGTGGTGACAGCACGCCCAGGTTTTCAGTTTTTATTGCTTGTTGTGCAGATTGAATTATTTTTTTTCCCTGCCCAAGAAGTAGTTAGTTAGCAAGACGTTACGATTTCCTTTTGTTAAGTCTAGAAAACAGTTTAACTGTTCTGTGGTGTACAGTTCTTCAGGTTGTTCTGAAAAGTTTGAAGTAGGTGGGTTACCTGATCCTGCTTCATTCACCTCCTTAAACCCTGCCTCTGATGCCCATATCCCCAATCTGAAGCGTCTCGTTGGTGACAGCACGCCCAGATTCTCACCTGTTGTTGTGTGCTCCACAGATTTTATGAATTTTTTTCTATCCGGAAAGTAGTTTGTTAGTACGACATCATCTTGTCCTAAAATCTGCTCCAAGAACCAGGTTAACTGTTCTATGGTGTAAAATTATCCTGGCTGTTCGACCACATCCTCCTCCATGTCTGTGAGGGGTTCTCCTCCTGTAGCTCCTGCGCTGTGGTCTGGTTCTCCTGCATCACAACACTATGTTGTGGCTGTTTGGAAAACATAAAGGTAGTCGGCTGATCTAGGGTGACCTCTTCCTCCCCCTCATCATCATCTGTAAACTGTTTTTCTCTACCAGCTCCTGTGCTGCTCTCTGGGCCCGAGTCCTCCTGAGAGAGAAATAGTTTGTATATAATGTACCCTTAGTTTTGACAGGTATAGGTCAAAGGTCAAAAAGATATACATTCTAACTCTTTATATCTAGATCAAAGGTCATGATCATAAAAATATTTATAGTTATGTTAAATCTGGATCACATCCATTGGTGACAGAAACGTTACCATACATGGTACGGCCATGTGTTTTCCACCCCACACACGTTGCACACATGTTCTTTCTAACACTCTGTGGTAGGTCATAAAAATATATATAGTTATGTTAAATCGGGATCCCATCCATTCCTGACACAAATGTTACTATACATGGAATGGCCATGTGTATTACACACAGACATCCAAACAAAAATATGACACACACAAACACACTTTATTTTCACATTATTTAAAAGGAATTTAAGTGTTATTTACTAAATTACCATAATTATGAACACAAGTTGTTAAGTTGACAATCATTTTTAAAATTACGTTTCTCCATTTAGATTGTCTGCAGTAGAATGCAGTCTTTTAAACCAGGAAAAATGACTGCCTTTAAGTTGTATAACAATAGTAAGTAAAATCCAGTGATTTACATTACAAATCTCATACATAACATCTCTGCAGGATTTATAGACGTTAAAGCACTGAATGAAATGAGCAATATAGACAAAAAATAAACACTCTGTGTCTACTACTTTTATCTCTCTCATAGTACATTTACATTTATTCATTTAACAGAGTGTTAGAGGACCTGTAGACTGCACAAATACTAAGGACATTACAATTTTTCATTTCACTTACAATTAAGTTCTACTAAAGCAATGAATTTGGGGCATGTTCTCAATAGTGATATGACCAATAGTGGACTCGTGTATAGGCTACACCTGCTAATACATTTGATGGACTATTTTGCACTACTACACGTAGCTAACGCTAGTCATATTTAGCAGTGTAATTTGAATATCTACTCTTTAGTTTACTGTAGCAGTGGATAAGAAGGAAAACATTTCATTTGACAAATCTGCTCATCTAGAGAGGGCTTTTCATTTGTGCTATAGGAAAGATAAGCATGATTACATTTCTGCTTATTCATGTAAACCTCAACTACATTGTGTAATCTAATTTCATGTATTGATATATTTTTTATTTTATTTTTAAAATCTTTTGTCATTCGCACACGTAGCCTTCTAGCTCCACAACCTTTGGACTGTGGATAGTAGATAAAAGTAGTAGACACAGTGTGCAATATGTGCAATGTTCAGTACGTCATATAATAATAATAATAATAATAATAATAATAATAATGAGTCTTTATTGATCACATATACATTACAGCACAGTGAAATTCTTTTCTTTGCATATCCCAGGTTGTTAGGAAGTTGGGGTCAGAGCACAGGGTCAGCCATGATACAGCGCCCCTGGAGTAGAGAGGGTTAAGGGGCTTGCTCAAGGGCCCAACAGTGGCAGTGCTGCCCCCATCTTGAATCATATTACCGTAAATACTTAAATGTGCAGTCATTTGTTTCTTTTTTTCACTTTTTTATTCAATTCCTGCTTATTCAGGCTCAGAGTCATGTAGGCTGCATTGAATTTTATTTTCAATTCCCTCATCTCTTTTTCAGTGACTTTATCACTAGCACGTTGCACTGCTTTCACGATTGGGGTGGCACGAGGGGCAGACCTAACAATGACACAATCCCTGGCGTTCTCATGTTTTGTACTGTCTCCATGCTTCTTTACGGTTTCTTTTTTAAAATGACTCGAACTGGTAATGAACTCTGTTTTACCAGCAATATCTTGTCCTGCTTTAGCACAAAAGGTGCAGTACATTTTCCCTTTGTCATAACGTAACCAGGCGAACTCATGTAGCCAAGCTGATTTAAACTGTCTTGTCGGGATGAGAGCCGCAGGGACGGGAGAAGACTCAACTCGCTGCGCTTGGCTGTCATCATCTATAAAAGATTGCACACCGATTGAAACGGGCTGGGATGACTCAAATGTCACTTGGGAACTTTCACTGGTCGAGTTGGTCTCAACATCGTGGGCATCTGATGTAGAGGAGGCAGGGTTTGGACAGGCAGGGGATGAGGAAAAAGTCTGATATTTTTCTTGTCAGCTGACTAACGTTAGTTAACTACGCAGTTAGCTAGCCTACATATAACGGATAAATTCACATTCTACCAAACTAAACCACATCAAACTAAATTAAACACCTTTAATAAAAAGGCTCAGGCAGGGTTAGGTTAGGGGATGACTCAACCCAACACTCAACCCAACACTCAACCCAACCCAACCCAACACCTCCCACTTGGTGTGGGAGGTGGCACAGGCACAAAACCTTGTCCTTCATTCTGTATATATTTCTCTATATGTATTTAACATTCTATGAGAAAATATCAGTTGTATAAAAAAAATGGAAAAGAAATTATATATATTTTTTAATCTATATATTGTGTTAAAAATGAATTCTGCCACTTTAAAAAAAATTAATTTTCATGACTCATGAAAATGAATCACATGTAAATGAATCACATGAAAATATATCACTTGAATATGAATCTCATGAAAATGAATCATATGTAAATGAATCACATGTAAATGAACCATATGAAAATGAATAAATAAAGAAAGACTTTTTAAAAAATCGGCCCAAATGTAAGACGTTTTAGGTGAGGTTAACTATTGGGGGTTGGAGGATCAGTTTAGAGAACATATTATTTGTTTCTGATGGTTAAGTTCAGGGTTAGGGTTGGCCCCTAAGTTTCAACATTGGAAAAAGGAGTTTTTATTGGTTAAAAATTAGGTGATTAGAGTTTATTGTTTGGGTAAGCCCCTAGATTTCAAGATAAAAAATGGTTTTAATGGTTGGAATAGAAGTTCTAATTGGGTTTAAGGGTACTGGATCTATGTTCCCCATCCCTATTGTCCAACTTGTACAGATGAAATTTAATCTGGCCCAAATTTAGGGCCGAACCAGGAAAAAGTTCCATTAATTTTGTCCATGTTCCCTCTCAGATCCTTCTTCCTATTGATTACTCCCCTCTCCCCTGAGAAGAAATGCCTTTCTCTCTATTAATATATACCCCCACACACATTTTATATATAATATAATATTATATTTATATTTTTGTGTCACGATATGGAGATTGAGATGGATGCAAGTGCAGATTTTTCAAGTTCAATAAAGAACTAAACAAAATACAAAAGACACTGACATTGGGGCAAATCACTGTGGAAAAGACTAAACATAAAACAAAGAGAAAAACACAGCACCAGGGACAAAGGTAAGGAAAGACAAACGTGAGACAAAGAGTGCAGTGAAAACTGGCTAAATACACAAGTGCTTACCAGGAATGTGATCCAGGTGCAGGTGGTCATGTGACTGTGATGCAGTGGCTGCTGGGAACTGTAATTCAGATTTCCTTCTCTGATTACATGACATAATGGTGTATGGTGTAATATGTGGTAATGTACGGGTATTACTCTGTGCGTGTGTGTGTGTTTATACAGAGGCTGAATGTGTTGGCCACTCTTGAGTAACTTACCCAAAATACATCAGAGCATCATCACAGCTCTCATTACTGTAGATGGCCAGCCAGAGACATCGTCACCGAGCTCATCAATGAAAGGGTACAGATGGCTACACACCTTCTCTTCAGAGCGAAGGGAATCATGGGTGTGGTCAGATCTGATTGGTCAGAAGCTGTTAATAAATCTTTTAAAAATAACTGCAGCTCTGACAGCAGTGCATATGCAAATCAGTTCCCAGGTTTATACAGTATGAACACACTCATTATAAACTATCCACGCTATATCGTCAGTGAGAATGCCCAATTCGTATACAGTGAGACCGTATATACATCACATCTTTGTGTATGTGTTCACGTAGGTGGACTCGAGCAGTAACTTTGAGTGGCAGAAGCAGCTGTGCTAATACTGGGACGTGGATCTGGATAAGTGTGTGGCCAGAATGGCTCTGTATCAGTACATCTACGGATATGAGTACCCGGGAGCCTGCCTGCGTCTGGTCATCATCCCGCTCACAGTAAAGACATGTTAACAATACGTTTAGAATTCATAATGCATAATGTAGTGTAGTGCATGTTATTATAATAATATTTATTTAAATACTATGCGTAATGCATTAAGGAGGCTTTATAACATGCTTTTTTTATAACGAATGCATTTATCACTCGTTATAGCTGTGTGAAAGAGTGAAGTCTTAAAGATACGTTTGTGTGTGACCTTTCCATCAGGAACGCGTTTAATGTAAAAAAAAAAATCTTCTTGGAAATTACATGCTTGTGCTTGTTTGTGATGGTTTTTAGGACCGGTGCTATCTGTGTCTGATGGGTAACACCTCGAATAACATGTGTGTAGAAGGTGTGAGCTTGATCCTTTCACCGTTAGCCAGACAGAGTGTCTTGTTGTTGTCCAACACGGCGGTAATTTTCTCAATCCACAGGCACGTCCACAGGTACGTGACTCACCACCCACTTGTGCGTGTTGGCGGTGTCACTGCCGAGGGACGTTTGATGGCACTCCGCTCCATTGTGAGAGGGTCGCCTTCACCATACAGCTCGTCCATGCTCACTGACTGCGGGTTGAGCACGTCGGTCTCGATGGGCTTGTATAAGAGATTCACCTCGCAGCCCTCTGTCTCGTGGAGGGTGCGCAGTGCGTCAGCGAGGGTACGGTACGCCGTGGTCTAACCGCCTCTTGTAGGGCCCACCAGCAAGACGCCCTGGTGCACCAGCATGGTCTCGTACAGCTGGATCACCTTGGCGGTCATGCTGGAGAAGGGCTGCAGGGAGCGGGCGCATAGAGCTGCCTCGATGTTCGACTAAAGTGCACCGTAGTCATGCTCGGGGACGCCCACACCAGGAAAGAGGTCCGACAGAATATCGCTAAACGCACACAAGAAAGATTGGATTGACTCGATTGACACTAGGTTCAAGATTTTCAGATTATGGATGTTCAGATGTTCCAGGATTCTTTACTTTCATCTGGTATAACATTACAAGGTGCTAATGTTATATACTTTAAATGTTTTTAAAAAAACAAGTTATATAGTATATGATTACAGCTTTTTAGTTGCAAAGAATTTGCAAATGTCAGTTAATTGTATTTCCTAATTTGTCCTGGAATTTCCTCCTAGTGCCTGATTCCAGGGATCCTGTGATAATGACCTTTGATAGTAAAGAAATATTTGGAGTAAATGTAAACTTTGGTGTTCTTTACTATTTATCAGTTTATTTTATTTTAAGTTCTGCGTCATCCTTGAGTAACTTGGATTGAAGCGGCCTCCAGGTTGTCCCGGAGCTCAGTCTTGCCTGCATTGCCTGGGTTCATCATGATTAATGCAGCTTCCTACAAATGGAAGCAAGGGAAATGATAACGATTTGATACCAGGTAATGGGAATAGAGTCGATTCAAAGGAATCAAGCTTTGGAGTCGACTCTATAGTCATTGTGAATATGGAGTCAACTCCAAAGCTTGATTGTGGGGGAAGCATGACTGAAGAACCTTGATTTCTCAGTTTGGGAACAATCCCAAAGAAATAGTTGGGAGACGCAGAGCGTTTGGCATCGTTGTGACAAACGCTGAATCTCACAGCTTTTTTTTTTTAGTTTTTACTAACTCAACAACTAAGACACAACCCCCACGTTTATTCCTTCACTTTCATCTTTCACTACTTTTTTTTATTTTGCATTTTGTTCTGATTCTTTCCCCCTGAATGTCTGGCTAGAACTTTCTGGAACTGGGAGCTAATGCTAAATTTAATGTTCTGTTAGAAAAGACAGCTTGATGTGTGGTTGCATTAAATTCATTCAATTTAAATATCTTGTCTTTCTAAGAAAAACTGCTGATTAAGCAATGCACTATACCATATTCATGAGAAAGTAGAATGTTGTGTTTGTTATTTGACGTTTGTGTAAATTCAATACGTCGTTTTCAGCTAGTGATTAAAGAATTGGTTCATGAGTCATCTTTGTCAGATATGCTGGTGGCGCTTTCTGATTTTAGTCATTCAACCATTCAAAAGAGTTATCTGTGTGTGGAACGGTGTTGCATTGCACCCGCGAATACCTGCAACCTGGAATGGAAAATAAGATTCATTTTGTTCCAACACTTTTTTGTTGTTGTTGTTGTTGTTGTTACTGTTATTGTTGCTCCAAAACTGAAAAGTGTTACAATGGAAGCAGAAGTAAGTGTAGCTTCTTAAATTGTGTAGTTTAACGCAGTGTTTTTCAATCTTTTTTGAGCCATGGCACATTTTTTACGTTGGAAAAATCTTGAGACTCTGTAGCCTAATACAGTATATATAATTACAATATAGTTTCTCAATTTATTTATACTCACTCAGAGTGAAACCTGGGCCTGTTTAGATGAACACAAAGCCGATATCCTGGCAGGAATTGAAGAAAGGCATACACGAAGCTCTTCAGCAGCTTTCAGTCTCTCTCTGTTTTTAGTTTTTATAGCAGTTAGGCTTGAAAAGCTCAGCTCACACACATATGTTGTGGAAAATGGGATCAATGTCAAAACTTTGTTGGCCGGAATGGGGAATTCCTTGGCAGCAGTCAACCAAAAACTGTCCAAAGGAAGTTCAGCAAATCTTAGCTTTAAACCACGATCTTGTTTCAGTTCAGTTAGTTCCTCCTGCTCCTGTAAAGTTATGTCCTTTCCAACAGCAGTCAAAGCATTCAGTGGAGGCTGAAGAGAAATAAAATGACAACTTCTCCTCAAGAGTTTTCAGATGTTTACCTATTACCTTGCACAGTGCAGCAGGGTGATCTTGCCGTTCCTCTGTGAGTGGGAACATCTCAAGGTTGGCACTTTGCACATGTTGTTGCCAGAGGTGCACCTTTAAATGGAATCCATTTATTTTATCTCATTTCGGCCTTGCATCCGTGTGTTCGGTTCATTCAGATGATGAAATATATCTGCCAGGTATGCCAGCTTTGCACACCACTCATCACTTGCAAACAGATTTGAGTAATCAGACCTCTCATTTGTCAGAAAACTTTAAGTTCAGTACATACTATTAAATGAGTTGCCTCTAACACTATAAAGTGTTAATATGCTACTGCACAATTAAAGTAACATTTAAATGATTACAAATCTAAAAGGCAAATAAAGAAAAAAAAAACAAGTTGGTTGCTTTATAATAGTTTTCTTTTTTTCAAGGGCGTTAACATTACTGACCCCTCAGGTCAAGTCTTTCTAAATATAACAATTGGGCACTATGTACTCTCTTTGATTATTCTCATTAGAGCACTGCTGATCAAATGGCCTAAAGTGTGTCAGTTCATTCACAGAGATGACAGAAAACTCATCCATTTGGTCATCTTCTATACAGTATGCATTGAAGTGGTCATCATAGTACATCGTTTTTACATTGCAGGAAATAATGAAAGCACTCTTCATATATTATTATATCACAGATCTTTTTGAACACAGGGAGATCATAGGTACATCCAGTGCATATGAACACACCAACCTGATACTCAGTACCATAATGTCTGACCCACTTTGTACTTGTAACACTCAAACTTCTAAATATAATGTCTGACTGAGTTCTTCCCCACCTTGCAAGTTACAGATGGTTTTTGATGTAGGACCAAATTCAAACCTTCTAAAACAATAATTTCCACAGTTAAATGCCAATTGACGTTGATGTTGCTTTACTAATGATTTAATGAGATTCTTGAAATTTTTTGCCACATCTTTTGAAAATATGGTGCTTAGCTTCAAATCACATTCACCACATATGGATAAGAGGTCCAATTTTTTTATGCATCTCAGATCAAGTGGTGCTTGGGAATCGACCTCTTGTCAGGAAACAATTCTTTGAGTAGAGTATGGTGATCGCAGATCAGATGTTTTAAGTAACATATCATCCCATCAGGTTTGGTGTAGGAAAACACTATATTGACAATCTGTATCAAAAGTAGGAGAAAGTCCAGTGATTGTTATTCCTTTCAATGACCACCAAATATCAGTGGAGTGTTGTGCAGAAGACACCATGACTGTATGGCATTAAAACCCAGGTGTTTGCACTTATCATCCATTTTTAACCCACTTGGTATGTTTTTACGGTCTGTGTAACCATAATTAAAGCTGTGCATCATGTTTAACAAGGTACTCAAAAACCAGTTTAAGTTCATACTGTACCACACCCTCTAGCAGATCATGCATGATGTCAACAGCATAGTTATGAGTACAATGGAAATACTGTAATGAATTGAGCACACATGACTTTTTGACACCATATATTGACCGCAGTTCAGGATTTTCATTTAGTGCCTTACAATGTTCAGTATGAACCTCTTTGGAATGGAAAATTAACCTAGAATGACCTTCAGTAAATATAGATTGAACTTCTTCCTTACTAATTAAACAAAGCCTACAGAAATTAGTTGCACTGAAATATTACACAAATCCCAGTAAGCCATTTAAAGCCAAATTATCTCCTGTTACTTGAATTACTGAGCCAAACAATGGTGGTTTAAAACAAGGAAGCTGTATGCCTTTGGCTTCTAAGATTTTCAGGTCATCAATAAGGGGCTTTAGTATCACATCAAAACCGTATGTCTTAAGATCTTCCATGTAGAATAGAGCTGCAAGATGTACATTAATCAGTACAGAGTTACACTTGGATGAAAGATTTTTTTTTTTTTTTTTTTTTTTTAGAGTAAAATAGATACAACCAAGTTTGTGGATCCCCCTCTTGGAACCTAGAGGGTTAGCAATTTCAAAATCGTTGTAATAGAGTAGAATCTGTAAAGTGTGCTTTTGCTGCGAGAACAGTGCATGGTTTTGGAAATGATAACAGGCGACCTGGCTCTCCACATTTTAAATGTAACTTTTTGCTAGGATATAAACCATGTTGAAATTTTAAATGTTGACGAAGAGCCAAACAAGTTCTGAGGTGTGCTTTACATACAAAACATGTGAACATCTTCAAGGCTGTTAATCTCGCTGCAGCAATCGTGCTCGAAGTTCTTTAACACGCGGGCTCTGCTTTGCTTTCCGACATCGATGTTATAGATGGTGGTTTGGATAAATGTGTAGAAATCACAAAGAGCTTCATCATATGAGAAACTGAAGACATAGTGAACTTTGAACAGTTCATCAAAAGCTGCCACTGATGTGTGCGCCTTACATGGGATCAGTTTTGGGTCGATAATAACGTAGAACCTTGGGATATCCTTCTTTCGCTCACTGATACAGAGGAGGAATGGTTGTCTTGTGTCAGCACTCTCAATGAAGGTAGTCACACTGGCTCCTTCCTGAAGGTCAGCAAAGGTGCATAAAATAAATATTAAAATAAAACTGCATTTTTTTTTTACATTATCACTAGCACCATCACATCTTGTTTGTAGGTGGAGTATGCAAAATGAGATGCAGGTCTCAGAATCCCAAAATAATCTACACCTCAAGAGTTCGTAAAATTAAGATCTGATGTTTAAATATTAACTTTTGCATACCTTAAGACAGCTCACAAGATGGCTGATTGCTTGAGCTGAACTGATCTTGGATATTTTTTTCTGGCCTCTTGAGGTTAGAGGGAGCAGATGCAGCTGCAAAAGGATTGAGGACATATCGCTGTCCCATCCTAAAGACATCACAAAATAATTAAATGATCTCTATTTAATTATTTTTTTAAAGACTGGAACATTTTTAAAATACAAAACAGTTTATACTGACCATTTTAGTCCTCAGATTCAGGTTCAGTTCCTGACAGCAGCTCGCCCATATTCTTAAGAGTCTTGCAGTCTGCAATGATTTTTGGCTTGAAGAATGTTGACCACTTTGCCAGGAACTTCTGAGACACTTCGTCACCAAACATCATGGAGAAATCGTGGTCGATCTTTAAACAAGGTTTATACAGGTTTAAACATAACGGACATAAATGGATAAAAGGTCAAATACTAAAAATTAAGATCTGCTGTGTTATTTATGCATACATTTGGGATATAAAAGATTAGAACGTTGAATTTCTCAGTTTGGACCGGCCTGTTGTTGTTATGGTGATCACTGAACAACTCCTTTCTCTACTGTACCAGTGAACTCCTTTAATAACTACAGAGAAGGTCATTTCCTTTTCAAAACTACTTCCAAAGCTAAATATTTTCTTACCAATCCAGATACAGCAAGGAAACAAGTGAACAAATCCAGGACAGAAGATGATGCATCCTCACCCACCATCTTCTGTCAATACTGGAAAGTCGCTCATCTTCTCATCAGTGGAATATCGTATTGTAGATATCGCCGCCCTGCGCTGATTGGGCGTCTCGAACGCGCTCGTCTGCTATTCGATAGAACGTTTTACGTCACCTGTTGACTATTGGACCGTCTTCTCTGCCACCGTTCGAAACACAAGACGCCCGCCACTATTCTATTGGCGCTCTCTGTAACACAAATGCTTTGTTCATTAGGAACACACACAACGCCGTCACAAACCATTTTCACTCCTCGGACTTCATTTAACCAGCAAGCTAACTGCTATTGTTCTCATAGTCATTACTTAAATATGGTATCAAATCATGACTACAAAATCATCGTCCTTTTTTTTTAAATTTATAAATATGCTGTCTTAAAAGTGTACAATTTCACCCCTCAGATTTCATTTAGACAACACGCTAACTACCACTATTATTACTACTACTACTTAACGTTATCACATAATTATTAGCAAAGTATAACGCTTCTGTTTTCATTTCAAACGTGCTGACTTTCTAGTGCACTTTCAGTAGAAAAACGGGTGTAAAATTGCACTTTTGAAGCAAAGATGGTGGCTCTTAAAAGAGCCGTTGGGTACTGACAAAGCAGCAGTGGACGAGTTTACTTAGTCTTGACGGCCTTCTCGGTCTTTTTAGGCAGAAGCACAGCCTGAATGTTGGGCAGCACACCACCCTGAGCGATGGTCACTCCGCCAAGCAGTTTGTTCAGCTCCTCGTCGTTACGCACGGCGAGCTGCAAGTGGCGGGGAATGATACGGGTCTTCTTGTTATCACGGGCGGCATTACCTGCCAACTCCAGGATCTCAGCGGTCAGATACTCCAACACTGCTGCCAGGTGGACCGGAGCGCCGGCACCGACGCGCTCGGCATAGTTGCCTTTACGCAGAAGCCTGTGCACACGTCCCACGGGAAACTGAAGTCCAGCCCTGGATGAACGAGTCTTGGCCTTAGCTCTAGCTTTTCCGCCGGTTTTTCCTCTGCCACTCATCTTGATGCTCAAATCTGTTCTAACAACTCCGAAATAAACGTTACACCCCGAGCTCTCCGTGATATAGACAAAACGGCCACTTCCATTCGCTAAGAACGCAATGGCAGATTAGCCAATCAAAAACAGGCCGTCGAATTCCAGCGTCACCCCTCCCACCCCTGTTTGTGTGTTTGTGTGTGTGTGTGTGTGTGTGTGTGTGTGTGTGTGTGTGTGTGTGTGTGTGTGAGAGAGAGAGAGCGCGCGAATGAAAACAGACAGAAGGGAATATTCATACAAAAGCACGAAGTAACAACTATATACTGAATTTATTTATTCTTATCATTAACATTGATTTATTATGTATTAATATGTTATCCTACATATTCTGTGATCGTTTTGGAGATCAGGAATGACGTTTAGGAATCACGATCAGGATTCTATCCTACTGTACTAAAATCAGTATCAGCGTGTGGTTATGTGTACATATGTAGCAGATATGTGTATCCACACTATTGAATGTTTCTAACGTGTATTGCTTTGATTCCATAAAGCTTGACTGAAAATGAATTGTCGCTTTTTAAAGGAAAATATGGGTGGCTCTTAAAAGAGCCGTTTAAGGAACAAAAGCATGAAAGAAACAAACGTCTTTACTTCTTTTTGGGTGCTGCCTTCTTCGCCTTTGCCGCTTTAGGCTTTGTGGTCTTGGGCTTGACAACTTTCGCTTTCTTGGGGCTCTTGGCTGTCTTTTTAGGGGTCGCGGGCTTTTTCGCCTTCTTCGGGCTCTTGGTGGGTTTCTTTGCGGCGGCTGTGGGCTTCTTCGCCTTCTTAGGAGACTTCTTGGCCGCGGCGGCGGGTTTCTTGGCCGCTACCTTCTTGGGCTTCTTAGTAGCGGCGGGCTTTTTCGCTTTGGGCGCGGCTTTCTTCACGGGCTTCTTGGATTCGGTCTGCTTCTTGTTCAGCTTGAAAGAGCCAGACGCGCCGGTCCCTTTGGTCTGCACCAGAGTGCCTTTAGTCACGAGACTCTTAACGGCGATCTTGACGCGGGAGTTGTTCTTCTCCACATCGTATCCGCCGGCAGCCAGCGCTTTCTTCAGAGCAGCGAGAGACACGCCGCTCCTCTCCTTAGACGAGGAAACGGCTTTGACGATCAGCTCGCCGACGCTAGGGCCGGCTTTTTTTGCTCTCGAAGCTGCTTTCTTCTTGGGCGCTTTGGCCGGCGCGGCGGTGGGAGCGGGTGCGACTTCTGCCATCTCTCTTGGAAGTACGTAGAATACACGAGTCGTACGCTGTACGTTAGTGTGTAACACAGGAACCTCCCTCCTCGCGGCCGGGGGCTGGTCTTAAAAACAGATATGAGAGCGTTGTAGACTCAACTCGCGCGCCGCTGAATGAATGCACGGACGCGGCGCGCGCTCAGATGTGTTTTCTCATGGCATTTCTCGGTGAAAATCCCACTCGCAAAACGAGATTCAAAACGTTGAAGCACACGCTGAGCGAGGACGGGCTTTCTCGTTTCTCCCGTGGCCCGGCCTGGCCGGCTAGAGAGCAACAGTCTCGCGTAGCGCACATGAAAAGGCGCGGCGCGCGTTGTGCTCAAGCCGGCGGGCTGCGCATTTGGTGCGATGTGGTGTGTAAAAACGGGCGAAAAGCAGGCACGGCCGTCGTATGCGTTCTGGGCCGAGTTAAAGAGGAGCCTTGGGAACGAGCCTGATGTCTTGGCAGCTGTCGAATGGTGTGTGTAGTATTTGAAGCAGAGCGCGTTGGGGGCCGTGTAAAGCACAGCGTGCCCGGCCTCCTCCTGGTTAGCTCGGTCGCTTCCTCCCTGACCCTAACGAGCACAGGCCTCGGCGCTACCCTAGCCCTTCTTTCTTCCACCCCGAGCTCGGCCCTAACGCTAACACCGCGAACCCCGAGCTGTGCTCTAACCCTAACGCCATTAATCCCAACTCTGCTGTCACCCTAATGCCCTTTATCCCAGCTCCGCTATAGCATTGTGTGTGTGTGTGTGTGTGTGTGTGTGTGTGTGTGTGTGTGTTGTATTCCATGCTGCTAGAACATTCTTTCTGGAAAAGTTCTCAGGAGATTTTTTGATCTGCGTGATGAGATCGGAGCTTTTCAGGAAAGCAAGATTGGTAGTATTCAAGAGCCCATGGATAAGAAATGGCTTTGTGACCTGGCTTTCCCGGTGGACGTCACAGAGCTGCTCAATGTTTTAAATGTTCAGCTCCATGGAAAAGACCAGATTATCACCCAGCTTTTTTATCACGTCAGAGCCTTCAAACAAAAACTACTGCTGCTCAGAAGACATCTCTCAGCAGCTAACATTCACAATTATAATATTCACCATAGTTTTATGTGCAGTTATTGTTATTATTAATACTTATATTTAGTTAGCATTTATATCCAGTGGTGTCAGCTTTGGGTTTTTTGTTAATCAAGCTGATAAATTTTGTGTCAAAGTTCTCTTAAATTATCATGATTTAATTTCCTTGTTTTGTCAGTTATTTATTCTATTTGCCTCCCTCTCTCTTCTTTCACTCCCCGTCTCACACTGTTCCTCTCTCTCTCTCATCTCGACATCCAGGAAATTTAGCCCATTTTCCCTGTTTTAGAGAGGCAGGCATGGTGAAAGAGAAGGTACCTGAGTATGATGCTGTTTTCAGCAACCTTTTCCAGGAGTTTGACAGTCACTTTGAGGACTTCAGACACAATGCTTCTGACTTTGAGTGGTTTGTTCAACCCTTCACCATCAGTGTGGACACAGTTAGTGATGATCTACAGATGGAACCAATTGAGCTTCAGTGTGATTCAGAACTCAAACACAAGTTCAGGTCCCTTCCCTTGACAGACTTCTACAAATGTGTCCCAGCAAACAGGTACAGATGGGCAAACAGGCACAAGTGATGCTGTCTCTGTTTGGCAGTACCTACCACTGTGAGCAGACTTTCAGTCTGATGAACTTAAACAAGTGTAAACTGAGATGCAAAGTAACTGACTTTCACCACCATAATATCCTGACTTTGACAGTAAGTCCACTGCATCCCAATTTGGAAATACTTTTGAAAAATAAGGACCAGCTTCATGTGTCTCATTAGAGGTCACTGATATTGCAGGCATGTGGCTGTATTGCTTATAGCTTGAATAGTTGTATGAGGTATTGAACATGTATTATAAATGGGATTGGTTCTATGTTTTAATTATACTATAAGTTTCATTGAACTATAGAACTCTGAAAATAAAACTGCATTAGTGAAGCAGATACAGACTAACATTTTCTATTAATTTATTTGTAAATATTATGAAATGATAAATGAGAACCATGGCAACTTTAATTTTAATATAATACAGTTTGGTATAATGCAACATTTACTTTTGTCCCACAGCCCTCAATCAAGTTTGATTTTTGGCCCTTCACAGGAAAAAGTTTGAGCACCCCTGATGTAGAATGATTATGTGCTAGTAGAAAACCATTTTCAACTACTTCCTGTTGCTACAATCTTAATACGAATAACTTTGTGCTGCTAACGTCCCATTTTGCATTGCTCAGATTATACAACCCCCGAAACCGTGCTACAACCCTGTTTGGATTTACTCATCTCTGCATTTATCAGACTGCTAGAATTACCAAAAAGCCTGAACATCCGCGGGAGTGCAGCGCTTCAGAAGTCCCCCTCCCGCTCGCTCTCTCTCTCACACACACACAGCGAGAGACAAAACGAAAGAGAGTAAATTACTATTTGTATGAAAAGTGGGTGGCTCTTAAAAGAGCCGTTGGGTTGATGAAGACGGCGGTAACGCGCTTTACTTGGAGCTGGTGTACTTGGTGACGGCTTTTGTACCCTCGGACACGGCGTGCTTGGCCAGCTCGCCGGGAAGCAACAGGCGCACGGCGGTCTGGATCTCTCTGGAGGTGATGGTGGAGCGCTTGTTGTAATGAGCCAGACGAGAAGACTCACCGGCGATGCGCTCAAAAATATCATTCACGAAAGAATTCATGATGCCCATGGCCTTGGATGAGATGCCGGTGTCAGGGTGCACCTGCTTCAAGACCTTGTACACGTAGATGGCGTAGCTCTCCTTCCTGGACTTTCTGCGCTTCTTGCCTCCTTTGCCGGCCGTCTTGGTCACGGCTTTCTTTGATCCCTTCTTGGGCGCGGTCTTGGCTGGATCGGGCATAATGCTGCTTCTCGAATAAACGAACAGAAAATGACTAACGCCCGCCTCGCGCCCGCTCTATTTACAGACCCACATGTTAATGATGAACAGACAGGACACCTTTTTTTGATTGGCCAAAATTCAATACCTCCTCCTGCATGGCGCCTCCTACTGCACTCTGCTTCCCCCCTCCTTCCATACCTCCTCCTCGTCCTCTGCTACGCTTTGTTTCCCTTCACGCCCTTGTACTTTCAGGACAACGTGCACTATGAAAAAACAATTGGCTTGCGAAAAAATCGTTTTATATTATATATGCATGTGTGCGTGTGTATGAGAGAGAGAGAGAGAGAAATATAGAAGTAGGTTTCTACTAAAATCATCTTTTAAATTGTTTTATAATATTGATATTATATTGATTTATAGTTTATAATATTGAACACTGCATATATGTTGTTTAGTACAAGAAATACAAATAGATCTACCACTTACGCTACTTCTACAGCGTTTGATGCCTTATGCTTCATGAAAGAAAAAGCCTTTTTTCGCCCCACACGGAACAGCTCTTTTTCTAGACATGTGGGTGGCTCTTAAAAGAGCCGTTGTGTTCGCGTCGTTCGGTGTTAGAGCGTTTAACCGCCGAAGCCATACAGGGTGCGTCCCTGGCGTTTCAGAGCGTACACCACATCCATGGCGGTCACAGTCTTTCTCTTGGCATGCTCGGTGTAGGTGACGGCGTCGCGGATCACGTTCTCCAGAAACACTTTCAGCACACCGCGAGTCTCTTCATAGATCAGACCAGAAATACGCTTTACACCACCACGCCGAGCCAGACGGCGAATAGCCGGCTTGGTGATCCCCTGGATGTTATCGCGAAGCACCTTGCGGTGACGCTTAGCGCCTCCTTTGCCGAGTCCTTTACCACCCTTTCTTTTTTTTTTTTTTTCTTACATAGTCAAAGTACAATTACACGCAAATAGAGTCCCACACTGAAGAGTCTTTAAACCAAGATGTGCTGCTTTTTAGTCTTCTTAGCTCTTTTTGAATGTCCTTGAATACAACATCACTGGATATAAACGTTTGATTTATAGTCATTTTGGCTCTTGTTTTCCAGAGTTTAGATTTAGTCAAACATATTATGAACCAAATGAAGTCATGCTGAGTCTTGCTACAATTTTCTTTAAAAATGCCATAGAAAATTGAGTTCATATTTATTTCTATATTGAGACCAATGATTTTTAATTTAGCCCATGTTTCTTTAGCGCGATAACACTCTAAACAGGAAATGTTCGAGTGTTTCCTCTTCATTACAGTTAGGCATCTGGCATTTACTGGTTTTTACTAAACAGCTCCATTTTACAACCGCTCTTACTGGGAGCCTTCTTACAGCGACTAACCAAGTTGTATCTCTCAGGTGTTCAGATAGGATTTTATTCTGTAAATTTTGGAGACATTCTTTGTTTTGGTCTTCCTCCAAATTCCTGAAAGCCACAGGGTTACTATAAACTCGATCAACAATTAAAAGATATATTTCTTTGCTCGAGTCTTTCACCCAATCGATGTTTAGATCTTTAAATTTGTCAGTGAAGTCGGAAAACATCAGTTTATAATACGGAATTCCTTTCCTCGATGGACCTTTTTTAGATTTCCAGTTAGAGATGTTCCCTATCCATTCGGTTTGCCTGGCAATACCACTCGCGATGATTTTGCACACTGCTATTTTAGTTTTTAGGGATATATCGACAGCCCCAAGGCCTCCCAGTTCCCTTCTCTTAAAAAGGAGCTCACGTTTTGTAACCTCACGAGTCGTATCCCATATGAAATTACAGCATATTTTATGAAGTCTTTTTACCCAAACTTCTGTCGGAGGTAAGATGCATGATAAAAACAGTATTTTTGATAATAGAAAAGTTTTAATAATATTTATTCTAGTTTTATAACTTAGATTACATGATTTCCATTTATCAATTTCATCTTGTATTATTTCTTCTTTTTTTGACCAGTTATGGTCGACACAGCTATTATTATCTATATATATACCTAAAACCTTTAATTGCTGAACTTCTGGGACATCTATGGGAAATTTGTTTTTTTCATTTCCAATCCAGACACATTCCGTTTTAGCTTTATTTAAGGAGGCTCCAGAGACTTGCTCATACTCGTTAAAATATTCAAAGATGATGTCTAGTTCTTGTTTAGATTTCACAAATACAGTTATGTCATCAGCATAAGCAGAGATCACGACTCTGTTCTTTCCTATTTGAAGACCTTTAAGTCTATGATCATCTTGGATTTTTTGTACAAGTGGGTTTATAGATAAAATATACAGGGCTGCACTCAGAGGGCACCCTTGCTTTACACCCCGCATAACTTCAAATGGTTCAGTCAAAGAACCGTTAACATTTACTTCAACTGTCGATTTAACATAAAGGCATTTAATCATGTTTATGAAATTTTCAGGGAATTGATACAGTTTTAAAATCTCCCACAAATAGTCTCTTGAGATGTAGTCAAATGCTTTTCTTTGGTCCAAAGCCACAATGTAAAAACTGTCACCATTTTTATCAAAAACTAGTTCTCTTAATGTGTTCAAGTTGTCCCACAAAAATCTTCCCTTTATTGCACGTTTGTTGTTTAGCTATTATTACGTCCAAATAGTCACTCATCCTGTTCATAATGGTCTTTGCAAAAATCTTATAATCGACATTCATTAGGGTGAGATGTCTCCAGTTGTTGATATCACACATTTCACCCTTTTTATACAACAAGGATAAAACGCCTTCATAGAACGAGTCATGCATGTAACCTCTAGCAATCCCATCATTGAAGGCTTGCGTTAATAATTTAGCCAAATCTATGGCGCATGCATGATAAAAATCAGACGGGAGACCATCTTTCCCTGGAGACTTTTTTAGATTTAATTGTTTAATGGCATCAACAACCTCAGCCTCTTTTATTTCCTCACCTAAGCTCTTGGAAGGCGGGTCAACACTATTTTTTACATTCAAAAAGGTTTTTAGGAGTTTATTATCTATTTCAATTGAGTTGTACATGTTTGAACAAAGGATCCGAACAGCATCTCTGACATCTTTAGGATTTTTCGCTATAGTTCCATTATCTGTTTTAATGGCTTCGATATATTGGGCATCTTTCCTTTTATTAAATAGTGAAATTGCTTTTGTTTGATTTAGAAGTTCATCTGAAATTATTCCTGCTCGGACTTGAATGTTCAGTAAAAACTCATTATTTAAAGTTTCTATCTCTTTTTTCAAATCCTTTAAGTTGTTTTCCTCACTTTCATCTCTTGTATTTTTCAGTTTTAGGTTTATATATTGTGTCATAATTGTATTGTACTTCTCTTTTTTTTTCTTTATTAAAACATAGACATTTGAATTTAAGAAATTTTTTAATCTGGATCTTAAAAACTTCCCACAAATCACAATAATTGGTAGTGAGGATATCTAAAGTTTTAATCCTATTAATTTCTTCTTTTAATTCTATAATCAATAAAGGACTTTTCAAAATTTGTGTGTTTAATTTCCAATAGTTTCTTCTTTCTTCATTTTTAAATCTAATGCCACATATAACTGTCAAGTGGTCCGACTCAACCAAGAGTTTTGTTGTATAAAATTTTGCCTCAAAATTATTATTAATATATATCCTGTCAATTCTAGTTTTACATGTTTTATCAAACCTTGTAAAGTCCACTTTCTCTGGATATAATGTCCTAAATATGTCGGTGAAATGCTGTTCATTCATTATAGATTTAAGGACACCACCTTCTCTCCTAATTTTACATATTTTGGAAGAAATTTTATCATTATCATCTGTGATTGTATTAAAATCAACGCATACAATGGTATAGAAACCGACACACAGGAGCATTTTAAGCTTTTTAAAAAGCCGGATTTTACCAACAGTAACCTGTGCTGTGTATACATTTATTACTCTAATTTTTTTTGTGCAATAAAACACATCTATAAACATTAATCGACCAGGAATTATTTCACGGCTCTTAATTATTTTAAATTTATTGTTATAAAATAAGGTCGCAATACCATCAGCTTTACTTTCACCTATTGAAAAGATTGAAGGACCTTTGATCCATAAACTTTGAGCGTCCTGTACGTCTGCAAAACTGCTTAATCTGGTCTCTTGTATACATAAAATATCAACATGTTCTCCACTCAATATATTTAACTTTGTCACTTGATTAATTTTTGCCTGAATCCCTCTAACATTACATGTGGCAACAGTTAAATTTGAAAAAACCATAGAAATTAAGATAAGAATCTTCTCCGATAGATATTATTGCATGTCCATTAGTCCACATTTTCTCAACATTATCCACATCATTTAACCTTAATTCCTGCAGACATATATCACATTTCTTTTTAAATGATATAGGAATTGAGGTTAAAATCAAAGACATTATGTCAAAAAAAAAAGGGAAGAAAAGTAGGCGATATACATCATTCCTTAACCTTTTTTGCGTTGTCAACATTTCCAGGAGAATTCCTCTTTCGCCTTTGGCGTTTATATGGATAGTCTAAAGTGTTTTTACCTTTCGCCAGCGTGGGAGTGTCCGCAGTGTCACCTGTGTTGTCGGCGATTGTCTGAGTTGTTCCACTTTCACCAGCTGGATGCGATGACTCCTCTCGGCCCTGTAGGCTTCCTGCAGGTGTAGAAATGATCTGGGTCGCTCCGGTCTCTCCCTCTGAGCACGTAGGCTCCTCTGGGGCTTGTAGACCTCCTTCAGGGGTTGAGCCGATCCGAGTCTCGCCGACTTCTACAGCTGATAGCGCAGGAAACTCCGATGCTTGCCGTCTCTCCACAGACGAAAGACTGGGCGGAGATGCTCCGCTGCTTCCAGCAGGTACTTCCGGTGTCTTCCGTCTCCCTTCCGGGATCAGAGATTCGGCGCTGCTCTCAGAGTCCTCGCTGTCGCTGGTATCGGTGCTGCTTGAGTCACTCCCAGATGTCGAGTCGTCCTCACTTGTGTGTAGTTTATTTTCTTCCCAGTTGTTATCCTCTTTATCGTTTGTTTTGGTTTCTGTGTTATGTGCGTTTTGTGTTGCATTCTGGTCAATGTCTTTTTGATTTTTCGGCAGTCTTAGTTTATTGCTGTAAGAATTTGGGCATTGAAAATATATATGCCCAGTTTCATTACATAAATTACATACTTGTGTATTTCTACAACTCTTTCCTTTGTGACCAAAGCTTCCGCATTTCCAGCACTTTGTTTTCTCACAGTCCTTTGCCTGATGGTCGGAATCGTTACATATAAAACATCGCTTTGTTTGGCCGGGGTATGTAATCGTTCCATTGTATGGTCCCATGGAAATGGAATTTGGTATCTGGAATATACTTCCGTCGGGGTTTTTCTTGAGTTTTATTTTATATCTCCTGACTCCATACCATATCCCGAACTGGTCCAGCGGCTTGTCAACAGGGTTCAGTATCTCACCAAACCTTAAGAGATATTGTTCTACATCCGAGTCAGCGATTCTCCCAGTCCAAAACTTGACTACAATGCTCTTTACGTCTTGGGGAGCTGATGTAGTCATCTCCCAGTTTTTCCAGAATTCACTTCCTGTTTTATTATTAAAAAATTGAGAAAATGTTTGAAGTGCCTGTTCTTTGGTAAAACATATTTCATACTCTTTTCTGTTAGGCATTGCAATAAAAGAGTATACATCTGTAGTCGATATCCATTGACTACTTAAAAGGTTTACTCCGACTTCAGACCTGTCTGGCGCTTCTCCTTCTCCACTGTAACGTAGTCTGACCCAGTGCCTCCCCGCCGACGGCGAGGAGGCCACACGGGGTGACATACCGAACCCCGGGTGGCGATAATTATCACCTCGTTAAAGGTGTTTTTGTTGTTGATGCTGTTGTTGTCGTTAAAGTCTTTAGTTTCAAATTACGAACGAGGGTACCACTTGCAAAAAGAGAGTATTAATTACCACCCTTGCCTCTGCCAGACATAACACTGCTCTCGAAGTCAAACCACTCAATAAAAGTTCTCGCGCAGCGCCCACCTATTTATCCACACTCGACAGGACCTAGTTGAGAACAGGCGAGGAGGCGGGCCTTACACCAACGGTCACACAATAGCTCTCTTTTTCTAAAACAATCACTAGACACTGCTTTTCACCTGCTAACGTCTTCTTCTTCCCCATTCTCTCGCTCTCTCTAAAAACACACACAGATACAAAACATTATTAGTATTATCGGTACTAATGTTTTGGTTCCATTAGTAGCAGTAGTAGTAGTAGTACAACACAATAGTCAGGAACTTTGGGTAAAACATACATAGTAAAGCATACAGCCAAAACACTCATCAGCGTAAGGAGGTTAGAAAAAGCCGTCTGTGTTTGTACAACATTGACATTACTGTTTCAAACACAAGACGTTCCTTTTGAGCACGTCCTTGGACTCGAGGCCCGTACAGTCCTACGCCCACTGCAACTACAGGTCGCACATAGCAGCACAAGCCTTTATTAGTAGGCCCAGCATTCAGCGGATCAGCACCAATGTCTGTGTTCACTTTGAAGCCAGTCCACATTCTACCACACAAGTACTTCACTAACTTACAAGCACCACAAAAAGGAATGCAAACACAACTCTCAGGCCTTGCTTTATCAGCTCTCGCAAATGCATGATATAATGGACTCTCGAAGGTCGAAATTAGCTACATTGTCTCAAACCCTCATCTCATTCTTAAAAAGTGTCACTCACAAGGAAAGCATAACAGTTGTGCAAGAGAAACTAACATAACAAACATCACACACAAGTAGGAATACAAAGTCAGCCTTCACACTGTCTAATCACTGGCCTTCTCTTTTCCCATACTCACTGTGCTTGAACCTAAATGTCATGCATCAACCAAAACTGCATCTCCAGAATGACAGCTGAGTTTAAGATTGGCAAAATATGTCGCAGCAGTTGCATTCGTCGAATAAACTATGAGCAATTAAGTAGTGCCAATGAGATAGTTACAGCAATGTGTAATGTCCAATAAGCTCAAAAAGAGTCGGACACTTTATTCTACTTGGCCAATCAAACACAATTGTGAACTGGGATTCTGATAGTTGTGCACCTTTAACTCACTGTGTAGGAAAATGAGGTCAGCTATATAGACAACACCTTTCATTACGGATTTAATTACTTCGATTGACGTCATTATTAGAATTAGTAGTAGTAGTACAATACCTACAACCTTCCTTCTGTTTTAGGCGGCGTCGTGTGTTGTGCCGGATGGGACATGACTGCCCTCGTGTGGCCAAAATCGGGAACGGCAATTTCCAAAAAATTGCAGTATTCTGTTATTAAGCTTTAATGGTGGTGTTCAGAAGTCTATATTTGTAGTAGTTAGAAAACAGTGGGGTAAGAAGTAGTAGATGCTATGAAAACACTCTCACTCTCTCTCTCGCTCTCTTGCTCGCTCTCTATCACATCTCTCACCCCATACCCCGTCTCACTCCCACACAGTGGGGCAGTGGTGGCTTAGTGGTTAATGATCTTGCTTACTGATCAGTAGGTTGGGGGTTCAATTCCCAGCACTGTCAAGCTGCCCATTGAGCAAGGTCCTTAACTCTCTCTGCTCCTGGGGTGTCATATCATGACCCTGCACTCTGACCCCAGCCTCCTGACATGTTGGAGTATGTTTAGAAAACAATTTCACTGTATATGTGACCAATAAAGACTCATTATATAGACTTATACATGACTTTTTTTATTCTAAAAAAGCTGCTAAACTAATAATTATGTGCAGATGTAAAAAAAAAAAAAAATGCTAAACACATTCTCTATTTGTGTGTGTGTTTTTTTTGTACTGTATGTGTATTTCATCAGTGTTGCTATGAGCGTATTTCTCGTAGTAGCAATTTTCTTATAGCCTAGGCCATCTTTATGTAGAGCAACAATTCTTTTTTTCAGATCCTCAGAGAGTTCTTTGCCATGAGGTGCCATGTTGAACTTCCAGTGACCAGTATGAGGGAGTGTGAGAGCGATGACACCAAATTTAACACACCTGCTCCCCATTCACACCTGAGACCTTGTAACACTAAGAAGTCACATGACACCGGGGAGGGAAAATGGCTAATTGGGCCCAATTTGGACATTTTCACTTAGGGGTGTAATCACTTTTGTTGGCAGCGGTTTAGTCACTAATGGCTGTGTGTTGAGTTATTTTGAGGGGACAGCAAATTTACACTGTTACACAAGCTGTACACTCACTACTTTACATTGTAGCAAAGTGTCATTTCTTCAGTGTTGTCACATGAAAAGATATAATCAAATATTTACACAAATGTGAGGGGTGTTCTCACTTTTTTGTGAAATACTGTACATCTTTTTATTTACTTTAATATTTATTCATAGTGTGTGTGTGCGTGTTATATATATATATAATATAAAATTAGTGTATATATGCTTATTTCATTAGAAAAAGTGCAGTACATTTTCATGGTACTGTCAGTACTGTTTATTTTTGTAATAAAGTGAACTTAATTTTTCCACTGAGTGTTATATTTTCATTCAGTAGTAATCGGTTATTAGTAGGTGCTACCCGACTTGGTTATCGGCATCTGTAAGATCCACTATCGGTCAGCCTTTAAAATACATTAATGTGTATGACATGTTCTTCTTTAATTAATAAAGAAATGCACTTGTTGACAACTTGCTGTGGTATAAGGGGAATAAAACACTTCAGAATGTGCAGTTCTACCTTAGGGTGGTAACGGTCACTCCACTTCATTGGATCGTTGACTACTTTCCTATAACCGCATGTTTATTCAATTCAATTCAATTCAATTCAATTTTATTTGTATAGCGCTTTTTACAATAGACATTGTCTCAAAGCAGCTTTACAGAAATATCAACATGGTACTTCGATCCACTTCACTGGATCGTTGACTTTTTCCTATAACCGCATGTTTATTCCTTACATAAATTAAACACAAAGCATGTAGGGGTTCTACATGCATGTAGTATTTGTACAATCAATAACCTATTAGAGTAATACATTGTGGTATATAAACTGAACTTTGTGTATGATGTGTCTGCAGTGTCCAAAGCCCGTGGTGGTGGCAGTGCATGGCGTGTGTGTGGAAGCAGGTCTGTTGGGAGTATTAAGTACCATCATCTTATACACTCAGCAAACAATATGGATGGAACTTTCCAGAGTTGTGGTGTCACTTTCCTGCAAAGCTTTAACCATCAGAGAGTTATCTTTTACTGGGGCTTTTAGCTGCAGGAGACTGAATTACTAAGGTTTTTTTTGTGGATCTGATTTCTTCTTTCGCAGGAGTGGATCTAATCACAGCCTGTGATATTCGTCTGTGCACACAGGATGCCTGGTTTCAGGTGAAGGTATGAGGAACATTAACTTGCCATACACTGCTTGCTTACATGTTTACACCAAGATCTGTAAACAAGTTATTTTTGTCCATATGATCACGTATAGATATAGTAAGTGATGAGAAGATAAGAATGGGCTGATTGTTCTAACTTGTACAAGCCCCTATGAAAGAGTTGACCACAAGGGGGCACACTCTGAACAATTATTTACATTTGCAGTTTGTTGAAGATTAAATAAACCACAGTGAGCATCAGATGTCGGGTTTTAATACAAAGTGGACTATTTTATGATATTACCATCTTGTCATTTATCAAAGAAGAGCTACAAAACCTGAAATTTGTTCATTTTTAGACAGAAAAATTCTGCAGTGTAGCTGTTCTAGTGGGCTTTCACCCTGGAAGTTTAGTCCAGAACAGAGCAGTTTGCATGAAAAGTTGGTAATGTGACCGTCATAATGTGGACTGGGAAGTGCACTGCGGTACCGAACCCGAGACTACCTGTAGAAGGTGGTCGAGTTCGGTTACACTGGAACTGTGAATGTGAATTGTCCCATGAATATGAACGTAACTTGTATCCGGGTCCGCACTTGTTCAGGAAGTAGAGTAACCTGTGCTGAAGGCCTGTTGTGGTGATGACGTGTCATGACATGTTTTGGCCCAAATCTGCAGTAACTTTGAAAAAGTGGAAGCTCCTCTGAATATTATGGAATTTCTTGATTTTGCGTTAATTTCTGTGATCACAAAAAGGTGAAATTCTGGACTGACACATGGAAGATATGGAAAGATAACAGAAGAATGTGACTTTGGGTTGTACTGTGTATTTTTTTTTTCATGTAGCTTTATTATTTAGTATAAATGAAGGCAAGTGTGTGTTCTGTTCTTCATCTCTGCAGTCGTGTGTTCCCTGATAGTCAATGATTGCTGGAGCTCTGGAAATAGCAGGTGAGATTGCAGGCCGAGTCCCGTCGCTGTCCAGGGAACCAAAATCAACCTCCTCTACTCCTGAGACCACAGTGTGACTGAGAGCCTAGACTACATGGTAAGAATCTGCTTAAGACATGAATAGCATTTTTAGCCTCAAGGTAGACCCATGCACACACAGTATGGCCACAAACACAAAGTAGAGCGGTCGAAATCTGAGATTTCTCCTCTGCGTCTCCAGGCTACTTGGAACATGAACATGTTGCAGACACAGTATCTTATGAAGTCAGCGCAGGCAGCCCTGGAAAAGAAGAGTCCGAAAGACGTGCCCTTCTCCAAGCTTTAAAGGAGAAGATCCAGGGCTGTTGAAGCTGCGGTGGAACTGAGACATCATCATCCACATATCTTCAGTTCTTCTTGCTAAGTCTGTTTCTTTTTAGTCTTTTTATTTTTAGACTGGTCAAAAGACTGATTAGTGGACGTGAAATGATGGATGAACTTTTAATTACTTGCTTTATTATTTGCAGGTGCCTTGTACAGTAAGACAGGGTAACTAATACTCAAAAGCTTGTTTTGTGTGTTAACATGTACAGTAGATGGACATATTTTTTCTGGTGCTGTGACTGCAGAATGTAGTGCAGTTAACACAGTAAATTTCCTTGGATGCTCACTTTTAACTCCAGGAGGTCACAGTTTGCCCAGACATCTTTTTTTAAATCCGTCACCCACACGTCATTCTGGGGGACGAAGAGGAGGAAGCTGGACAGATAAATTTATTTATTTATTTATCATTGCTGTGTTTCCTCAATCGAGTGCAGAAAGAAGAAAAACAACACAACTGATTTAAAATAAAAATATAGAAAACAATCTAATGTAAGGTTGTGATCCGGTTTGCTTTCAGCAGGAAGGCTGTCCTCTTTCCTGTTGCTCTTTCTCTTCTATTAGTCCATTTGTCCAGTCTGAATCGGTTTGATTCGTTTCGAGACGATTTTGAGTCAAATAATTTTCTAGTGAGAGTCGCACACTTCCAAACGAACTAGACTGAGATGAGTATTTGATTCTCACAAGAAAGTTATTCGACTCTGAATCAACTCGAAATGAATCAGTCAAACTGATTCAGACTCTATAAAAGGACTATGAGATGTGATTAAGATATATATTCCAATGTTTTGCTTTACAATTCCACTGTGTGTGTGTGTGTGTGTGTGTGTGTGTGTGTGTGTGTGTGTGTGTGTGTGTGTGTGTGTGTGTGCGCACGTGTGTTTTTCAGGGGAATGAGAAACTCTGACACAACAGTACATCCTGACCATTGGTACTGTGTACACATCAACATACACACACGTCTCCATGCTGGACATCTCAGGAGCTTTCACACACAGTGCTAGGAATATCACGGGACAGAGAAACGCACCTCCAAAGTGAGCGAGTTTAGTGTCAACCGGTGAAATTTGCTGTAGCGTGAACGCTTCGCCTCTGTAAGCTTCACTCTCCGTCAGGTTCACTGTAATTAGACATAAAATGTACATAATGTTTATTTTTCATACATTTAGGATTTAAGGTTTTTTTTTTTTTTTTTCTTTTTTTTTTTACTCTTCGAGGAACAGAAATGATCTTTCGAGGCAGCTTCTTCATCACTACCTGCTCCGTTTGACTCAAAAATGTAACGACCGGTTTCAAAAAGTCACGATGTCTTCAGTTCATGTGATTTTACTGTTGAATTTAAACAGGAAATGTGAAATATTTTTTTCCTTTGTTTCCTCTACTGTCTTTTTGCTGTGATCTTGAACACAGTTGTAATTTTTTTTAAATAATAAATAAATGATCATTCTATTCTTTCTCACTTTCCTTGTCCTAATTGTCCTGTATCTGTTAAATCCGTTTCATCTCTGGTCTTTCTGTCTGTATGAACACTTGTAGAAATGACTTGTAGTCCATATTTTTAAATGATTCGTGATTTTGAATTTAAATAAAGATATTCTTTAATTCTGTATTTTGTCATTTAATTATCATTAGAAATCAGAAGATCAGATTAAAGCCATGGCTTCTTTACCTGTCGAAGCTGTAAAACTTTCAATAAACCAGTCAATAGATCAGTTGGATAAATTTAGATTTTTAATTTACTGATGAGATGTATTGATGGTGTTGATAGATTATTTGAAGATTTTTTATTGATCTTGAACAATCATTCAGTTAAATATTTTTTTAAAAAACTTGATAAATAGTTGATTAAATAAATGTAGTGTAATGTACTGAGTCAAATATGAAAACTACAAATAAATAAAATCTATTTATATCTGTGTATAATTAAACCTCACTTAATACAAGAAATTCATATCCTAAATGTTGCAAGTGATTAATCTGATCATTTTATTCAGCTGTTTAATTATTACTTTGTAAATAATAAACAAATGAATGTTCTTTATTCATGAGGAATGTTTACATTTTGTGTCCAAACTCAAAAGTTTAAACAAAGTGTACATTTATGATAATAAAGCACAAAGAATGTGAAACCTCAACACGTGTACAATCATCGATGAATTAAATATTAATTAAAAAAATTAAGATGAAGTATATTTTTAATTAAAATGTAATTAGAAAGGAGCACTTTTTAAAATAAAAAAATAAATAATTTTTTATAATATTATATTATAATAATAGAAAAATCAAAGATTTGATTTAAAATAATGATAAAGCTGTTTTTTTTTTTGGTATGTATTTGTATATCTTATCCTCTATCGTGTTTAAGAAGAAGAGGATAATGAAGCTTTTTATGAAATAATATTTGGGTTTATTTTATTTTATTTTCTCCTCACAGATTCAAATTTACGTCAACGTCCGTTACGTTGGTGACGTCACCGCGAGCGCGAGAAGTCGAACTGAGGAGCAGAAACCGTTGTTAGTGTTAGTTCTGGCCCGTTTGGACCCAAACTAAAGTGAGTTTATTCGGTTCTGTGTAACCGAACCCGTTCTGTTCTGTATTGTGTGTATGTGTGTAGTTAACGGTGTTAACACCTGTGTTTCAGGTGTATCGGTATGAAGCAGGCGGTGACGGCGCACTGATTCACTCTCGGAGCTCGGTTCACTAATGACCGAATCACCGTGGAACCGACTAAAGATAACTCACACCTTACGGAGAAGAAGAACAAGAGGAGGAGAAGTGAGAAATAACATTTTATAACTTTTTTTATTCACGCCTCTGGTTCAATATTAATGTTAATATTATACAAATATACTAGCGGTGCTAGCTTTTGAGGAGGCAGTCCAGTCCACGCATGCGCAGTGTAATTAATGAGCAAGCTATTCGAAATGTGATTAGCAAATAGGTCGATGTTATTTTTGATTCTATTTAAAACGATGAATTCACTCTATCAATAACTGCCCAGTCTGAGAATACTGCATGATTTACTTTTATAAGTGGACGTGGCAGAACGACATTTAGCTTCACTGGCTAATTAGAGCTCTTTTACTAGTTTAATGGCTGAGTCATCCGGCTTCGCGCATGCGCAGTGTGGGTTAAGGCGCTATAGTTCTCTTCTTTTGAATTATTATTATTATTATTATTATTATTATTATTATTATTATTATTATTATTGAGACCATCTGGGGTGAATTTGGAGCATGTGGGGGGTTCGAGTGACCCCAGAATGACCTATAAATATTCTTTTAATATCTCCAGAACTGAAGCAGCACAAATGAAAATTTTTACGGCACAAACCAGCACAAACTATTCTGCCGATGTTTTGTGTTGGTGGGGGGGCCAACTTCACGCAGGTTGTGTGTGTGTGTGTGTGTGTGTGTGTGTGTGTGTGTGTGTGTGTGTGTGTGTGTGTGTGTTTGTATGCTCTTCAAATATCCAGGTGTTAGATGGTCAAGTGTGTAGTGTACAGATAGAGTGCACAATTTAAGAAATAGGAACCAGTCAGAGAGAGGACATCGTAATAAGAACAGGAAGCACTGACCAAATAAGGAAATAGATTAAACCGGTATACAGCGTATGGGAGGCAGGAGATCGTGACAGTTATGTTGAATTATAACGTGTTGGATTATAGAAATAAATAAAGTGATACTGATGTGTGTGTGTGTGTGTGTTTTTAGGATGAGCTGGAGTGGGGCAAAGAGAACTGCATTCAGATCAAACGGATACAAGAGGTTATGACTCTCACTCACTCACTCACTCACTCACTCGCACACATCTATACACACACTTCTTGACACAGATCCCTAACTATCATTTCTGGTGTGTGTGTGTTACAGGTGGCCGAGTTGTTTGAGGATCTGAAGAATCGAGTGTCACAATTCAACATGCACATCAGCGAAACTTCTCCCTCTGACTACACCAGCACGCACACACAGAAATTCATAGTGCAGGTAACACACACACACACACACACACGAGTAGAGCAGGTGTAGTTTAACAGCATATGTGTATAAAGAGGCTTTTTTCTTCAGGTCAAAATATATACAGCAGGGGTGCCCAAGTGCAGGTAGATTGCCATTAAAAAAAAAGATGTTAGTTGACGTAAGGGGCAGCCAGTCTGAGATCTCGTCTTTTCTCTCACCACGCGTGTGCGATCAAGCGCGCGAGTGCTAAAGGCTAGCGAGCGAAATCGTGGGGAGAGGACATTTTTCAGTCTTTTAAAGACTTCATTGACAAAACCCAGCTACCAGTGTGCAAATTGATATCAGTCAATGGTTGAGCAGCGCAAATGGATTCATTGCCAAGTGCAGGGAAGACGATGCTTTCCCTGACTTCTTTAACTACCACTGTGTTGTGGATAAAAAATGTCATAAAATAAACATAAGGGAGACCTAGCATCCAGCAAAAGGGAGAAGAAGAAAAAAACGGGCACCTAGACACATAGAAGCGGGATTAGGCGGACATTGACGGAATGGAATTACACTTTAAAGATCTTTAAGAGCAGTAGTAATCAAAAAAAGCCAAAAAGAGGTATACGAGCTGAGCTGAGGAGTGCTAATACACACACACACACGCTCGTACAGTCAAGGGCGGGCAAGTAGACACAACATACACACACACTCTCTTGCTCTCATACACACACATGAATAACTTTAATAATATCTTATAGTAATAGAGAAACTATAAAAAGACAATAGTAGGATATGCAGGACAGTAGAACTGTAATGATATTAAGAAGTTGGAAGTACAGTAAACCGCTTTTCAAGTAGTATAAATATATATAAAATAAGAAATATAGTGCAAATATGAAAATAAATTATAAACTAGAAATACAGGAAAATGTAAACTTACTCATGACTCAAATGGTGAGGGTTCTTGGCTCGACGATGCTTTCCCTGACTTCCGTAACTACCACTGCATAATACACCAACAAGCCTTATGCGCAAGAATGCTAAACATGAAAGAGATCATGGATGTGGCAACAAAGATCGCCTGTTCTATACGTGCTAGATCACTTCAAAGACGGCTGTTCCGTGCGCATCTGGAGAAGGCAGACTGCGACCAATCGGCTCCTGCTACACACTGACGTGAGACGGCTTAGTAGGGGTAAATTCCTGCAGAGATTTCGAGAGCTCTGTCCGGAGATAAGCGAGTTTCTTTTTGCTGTCAAACATGCAGAATACACCCAAGTCAATGATGATCAGTTGCTGCTGGACTTTTTTTAACCGAGCATTTTTAACCGATCTGACCAACTTAATTTGGAGCTGCAAGGAAAAGACAAAAATTAAAGGCAGTTAATGCCTTTAAACGGAAAATGCAACCTCTGTTCTCAAAGCTGCAGCGCCATGTTTTTGGGAACTTCCAAAACCTCGCATCAGAGTTGGAGACGCAGCGGAAGGCTTGTGCGCAGTTGAACTCATGGACAGTTCTGGAACTTACTCACAGAGGAAAAGTACCCCAACATGAGGAAATGTGCCACCTCCTTGACTGCATTATTTGGCTCTACTTATTTATGTGAGTCAGCCTTTTCCCTCATGAAGATCATTAAGTCCAAATACCGTTCCACAATGACTGATCATCATTTGGAGGCCTGCTTGAGGCTGGCTACCAGCAGCTACTGTCCGGACTATGCAACCCTGGCTGATTCTATTCAGTGCACGTCGTCAGAGTAAGGTAATGACCAAAAATGTACTGAATTGTATCGCGCCATAAGGGTTCATGCAGTTATGCAAGATACATGAACATATATTGTGTGTGTGTGTGTGTGTGTGTGTGTGTATATATATATATATATATATATATATATATATAAGTATACGCAGTGTGTTTATATAAATAAATATGTTTTGCATTTTTAGTGTAGGTAGATCTTTTTGATTGGTCATGTTAAAAGTAGCTCGCAAGTCAAAAAAGTGTGGGCACCCCTGATATACAGTAAATATAAATATTAGTCATAATTCGCAGCCTTAGAAGCACAAGCATCCAAAGTAAAATTGCAAATGCAGAGTTTAAAATTGTCACCATGACGACAAAGTCCAAGAAGTGTAACTTACTCCTGCAGAAAATAAATAATAATTATTATTAAGTATCAGTGATGTTTCCGTTGTTCAGGTGGCGATTGCAGGCGCATTTTATCCGAACTGCTTCCTCCAGGGAACAGTGGACGAGGAGCTCGCCTCCAAGGAACTCTATGGAAACGACCCCAGGACCACCGTAGTGGTATTCAGTCAGCTTCCATTTAACTAGGGAATTATTATTATTATTAATATTATTATTATTATTAATATTTCTCTCTCTCTCAGGTGTGTAATCTCCCTCCATTTGCATTCCTCTACTATAAACAGCTCCAGTCTCTCTTCAGACACTGTGGTCAAGTCAAATCCATCTCCTTTGACAGCTCCAGGTGTGTGTGTGTGTGTGTGTGTGTGTGTGTGTGTGTGTGTGTGTGTGTGTGTTTAATTGTGATTTTCTATAAACATGTATTGTGGGTCTGTGTGTATCAGGGCCTATGTAGAGTTCTACCGCTCGTCAATGAGAGGTTCTGGCGTTCTCCCAGAGGTCTCTCTGTCTCTCCTCCTCACGCAGCAGAGACTTCCTCTCCATCTCAACGTTTAACCCGCTGGAGAGGTGGAGACTTGGGCAGGGGGGTAGTGTATCTCACACCTCAGATATACACGGTACACACACACACACACTGCAGCGAGCATCATCAGATGAGTCATAGTTACATTTTAAGTGAGAGTAGTCATGTGACCACATCCCCTAGACAGTGTGATGTTTAGATGATGTTCTGTACATTAGTGCTGTTCTGTTACAGGTCTCTCTCTCTCTGTGTCTCTCTCACTCACTGTGTGTGTGTGTCTCTCTCTCAGGGTGAATGTGGATTTTCAGAATCAGTCAGTGAGCCCTGTCGGGGTTCTGAGCAGCTCCATTGAGTTGGAGAATCTTCCATCTAACCCTGTCTTTATCGTCAATATCACCGAGGTGTCTGTTCCGCCTCTTTCACTTTCAGTGCACAAATAAAAAAAAAAGCAGTGGCTCCTGTGTGTGTGTGTGTGTGTGTGTGTGTGTGTGTGTGTGTGTGTGTGTGTGTGTGTGTGTGTGTGTGTGTGTGTGTGGAGAAAGTCTGGAGTCTGGAGAAACAGAGGTGGCTGACAGTGGCCGTTAATACACGGGCGCTCTGCCCACTTCCTGTCTCACTTTATCCAAATCTTCTGTGTCTCGCCCCTTTCTCTGAAACTCACACCAAACCTGGGAACTACTACAGAGCCAAAATACTGCATGTCATGGGGAGTAATGTGGAGGTAACATCTGTACACACACACTATTAAAGCGCCTCCGTGATAGAGAATGGAGTGGTTACAGGAAAACTGCACATTGAGTGTACGTGTGTGTGTGTGTGTGTGTACAGGTGTTCTTTGTGGACTTTGGAAACACTTCCAAGGTGCCATGTAACTCTCTCTGGAACTTCCTGCTGACCGGCAAGCTCTGTATTTCAGGTATTGTCTCCATGGCAACAATTTAGGCTGTAAACATTAAACACTTAATCTCCAACAACACGTAGTTAATCCAAAATAGTGTGTACCAGAAGTGTATATACTGAGGGGAGTGTGTGTGTGTGTGTGTTCGTTCAGGCTCAGGAGTTCAGCGTGGCGTGTCAAGTCAAGAAGTCAGTGTTACAGAGTAAAAGTCTTTTAATTCATTCAGTACAGCAATATCAAGAAACACAAACAAACATCACAAGCTCTTCACACAACTTGGTGACGTCTTCCACGTCCTTCATCTGAAAAGACACAGATGAAATAGAAATCACACACTGCAAGGACACAGCCAGATTCTGTTTTACACACACCTGAGAGGAGATAAACCAGCTGAACTTTCTAATCTTACATTAAACATCCAACAAGCAGCTTTCGGGTCACAGTGACTACGTTTACATGGACAGCAGTAATCTAATTATTGACCTTACTCTGAGTAAGATAATAATGTGATTAAGGTGTTTACATGCGTCGCTTTTAGAATACTCCTGTCATGTTCCCGTTTTACATGTTTTAGAACATAATTAGATTAACAGCCCACGTCATTACGTCACCGCGCCATGCCGTCCGCCGTCCCTCCAGAATTTCACGTATCAACACACAGTTCGTCTTCGTTATGGAACCGTATACAGTTTTACATGTTTTTATTTAATTTTTAATTTTTTTACGAACGCTTTAAGTGCAGTTAATTATTTGTCATGCTGTACCTGCTAATACACAACTGCTTGAAGCCGTGGGCTGCGTCCCAAATCGCATATTTACTGTCTATATAGTAGCCGAGATGCATGTATTTTTCCCCACTACAGGCCTGTAGTAGGAAAGTATGTGATTTGGGACACAGCCGAGCTCTCTTGTTTGCCGTAAAACTGCCGTGTGTGATCGTGTCCTGTCGCAAAATGCGTTGAAAACTCTCACACGACGTTCATAATGTGATTAAGGTGTTTACATGTGTGTAATACACGTCCATAATGCGACTAAAACAGGAATACTCCACCTGTCTTAATTAGATTATTGCTTACTTCGATTATGACCTTAATTAGATTAAGGTAAAAAATTGCTGTTTACATGGTAGTTTCTTAATTAGAGTATGGTCTTAATCGGATCAAGAGTGGATTATTGTTGTCCATGTAAATGCAACTAGTGAGAGATTAATGACAAGTTCCTGTAACGCTTCTTCTGCTTTAAACTCGAACCTGAGGGTTACGACACCATCTCGATCTAAAACAACTTCTATCTACAAAGCTACAGTGCAGAAGAGTTACTCTGACCGGGGCAGGGGCTGGTAAGGTGTGAAAGCAGCTTGAAGTATTTCAGTGTAGTACATTCTGCTCAAGAGTCACTTTGGCTCCCTCCACTCTAATCTTGGTCATCTGCTGGAGCATTCAGCGCAGCTAAGCGTGCTTGAGTTAGTTGTCTTACTGTTTGTGCTGCGCTGCACGTTAAACACAGTCAGTCAAACAGGTGCGTAATGAATGCGAGAGAGATACAGAGAATAAGAGTGAATAAGTTCAGATGTTACCCGAACAAAACAGTGGCGTTATTTAGGAGTTGCTTGATCGGGTCCTGCGCAGGGGGTTCTTGCGGAGGCGGTCCTTGCGCACGGGATCTGGATCTGGACCGACGTCCGGACATTGTCCAGTTAATTTTTTTTCTCCACAAAACTATAAGTGAACACAAAAGTTTATCTATGAATATATATACACTAAAATAACAACAATAAATGCAAACTTGTCCCAATTTGTGAAGGTCAAACATGAGCACGCACCACACAGCGCTGACTGCCTCGTGCAGTGACGGTTAGCGCTTTTTCTTGTTAACAAAAACGTGTCGATTTTTTTTTATTTTTATTTTTATTTTTTTGCATAAAGAAGAGTTAAGCTCGTCTTGGGAATACATTAAGAAGATTGAATACAAATTTTGTGTGTGTTAAGACCAAAAAAAAAAAACATTATGTAGAACCATCATGTTAAGCATGGTGGGGGGCTAAATAAATAAATAAATATTTCCATACTCAAAGCACTTTTAATTCTTTTTTCATGTACAAAACTTGTTGAACAATTCGATTATTATAATTTAGATAAGGCTAATTATCTGACTAAATCCGGCTGGCATTTGCTCGTTACTTATTACAAACTATTTAACTAGCATTAGTTTAAAAACAAGAACACAATTCTAAAAAGAACTATAAAAATAAATATCAGATTTTGCTTAAACATCCTTACTGTGACTGTATACTCCTGAGGAAAGCGCAGTTTGAAAAAACCTCCCTCGCGCTGTATCAACCCGCGCACACGTTTATTTTAAAATGTAAATTATATTATTTCATATTATATGGACTGATATAGTTTAAAAAACAAAAGTCAAATAAAAGTACAATAAAAATTTTCAACATAAGACACGGTACTATTTTCAGTAGAAGAATACCAGTTCAGTTTGGGTAGTGAGATGAACATCGGCGCTACATTTTCCTCTTTGACATTTAGAAGATAGCATGAGTTTCAATTCAAAATGGTATCTTCCTCCAGATGGCGCTCAAACACAGACAAATACAGTAACCTACAGACGATTAAAAGCTGATAGTTTCCTAAAACTCCCTTGTGGGGAGGAAAGACTGGTAATTACACCGTTTTTTAGTTATTACGAATGTTATACGACTTAAAATGAGTAATTTTTCCTGGTTTAAAAGGCTGTATTCTACTGGAGAAAATCTAAATGGAGCAACGGAATTTTAAAATGATTGTCAACTTATGTTCATAATTATGGTAAATAACACTTAAATTCCTTTTAAATAATGTGAAATAAAAGTGTGTGTGTATTGAGCTATCCTGTTTGACATTAATCTTGGTTTGCTATTTCCTTAGAAAGCGATCAGCCTTTTTCCTAATATGGATCATTTTTGTGTTAGTCTACTCTTAATTAGGACTCTTTATTGTTTAAGATATTTAAAAATAAATATTTTATGTTTGTTTATTTATCAATTAACCAACAGTATTTCTCATTGCTATTATTTTAATTCGCTTAACAGTTACCATGAGCAGAGAGAGAACATTTAACTGTTTATGACCTCCTGATTTAAAGCTTAAACAAGAAAAGATTGGTATCTGGACCGGTATCGGCTGTAAATATCCTTATCGGAGCATCAGTGATGAACACCATTAAACTAAAGCGCTTTGCATCTGACGGGTAAATGAACTCACCCAATCACATCCTATATGAGATTATTCAGATATACACACACAATACACACAGAGCGGTTCGAGAGCTGACTCCAGCCCAGAACCATGACAGTGGAAATGTCTAATAGTGCAGCTTTAAATATATTTAAGAGGAGCAGACTTCAAACACTGAGCATTGATGTTTATTGTATTTGTTTACAAGGTAAACAGGTTAACGGTTGTTTTGTGCATACAGTCTGTAAAATGAACTGAAAATATTAGATTTAGTTTATCAGAAGGTAAATTAATGTGTCATGACTCACACCATGTTCCTAAATTCTGTCATAATTGACCAGCTCAAGTTTTCTCATGCCTACTTATATTTACTTATATTGTGGCACATTAATGTTACCATCTCTTAAAAAAAAAAAAAAAGAAAGAAAAAATGTTTAAAAAAAAAAAAAAACCCTAAACTTCAACTGTGCTCCTAAATTTTTGTAATTAGGATCACAAGTGCTCCTAAAAGAAGTTGTCTTGCGTCTCTCCTCCTGTAAACACTGTTACAGATTTGTAAATGATCAGGAATGTAGCACAACATGGAGGTGAAAGCAGTGGTCTGTTTATTTAAATGTGAAAGTGCAATAAAAATATGTTGTCCCTAAAATCAATCAATAATCGAGATCAATAATCGAGATCTCAATATTGATCAAAATAATCGTGATTATCATTTTGGCCATAATCGTGCAGCCTACCTGCATTATTAGATAAAAATCTTAAAAATTCACGTGACATGGACGTTAAAGTCATTTGCTTATGTCATGTTTCATGTAGGTTATTTTTGCAGGAATGATGCCGTTTGTCAAGTCATGTCGGATTTCCCACGTTAAATCATAGCACTTCTTCTCTGTCGGCACCACATACGTGTTTGGGACGTATTTTCTCAGAGGCTTTGGCTGTAAATAATTAAATTACACACACAAAACTTTTTTTTTTTCTAAAATACATGTGATTAAAAAAAAATCATTATATAAGATCTCCCCTCGTATAATCTCAATGCAAAAGTTGATGATTTCCATCATGAGATCGTGTTTGTTCTTCACAAACAGTACAATGTCTCTAAAGTACAGGGAAAATAAGTTTTCTATTTAAAGTAATTATTTAAACAGAGTGAATTTGGAAGTGTCATGCTTAAAAACAAGCCTATTTATTTATTTTATTATTATTATTATTATTATTATTATTATTATTATTATTATTATTAATGAAAGGCAAAGCTGTTTTAAGAACATAATCCTAAAATCCACTAAAAAGTGGGCAAAGTGGAGTGTACTCTGAATGTTTTTTTTAGACAGAAATGTATGGTACAGTTATAGTAGACTACATACACACTAAGTACTAATACTTATGTTCAGTGGTATGTGAACAGTTTATGTAATTATAAACGTACAAATGATAGTTTATTGACATTTTAAATGAGTTGGTGGACATTAGTATCCACTAGGTGGCAGCAGTGCAGCTGTTATATCGCCTCACTGAGCAGTCTAGTGCTGTCTGAAACCTCTCCCGAGATCTTTTCACATCATCAATAGGTGATGTGTGTATGCTATAAGGCTGGTCTGTTTCATCTCCTTTAACTAGAATGACTATTGTCTCATGGCCTGTAGGGGGGTTGTGGAATATATCCTTACAATTACTGGGGTCTCTGGCTAGAAGAAGCACTTTTCAGCCCTCAGAATGTCATGGAAACAATCTTTCCAGCCTAAGTTAAAATAAAACTTCAGAGACAGAGGGTTTGTAGATGCCAAAAAATTATCAAACTTTATTGAAACAATAAAGTGATTCACTCTGCAGAAACTCTAAAATATGCAAACACACACAAGCCCCTTTTATACCTTTCTTCACAGTGCACTCATCTTAGGTGGGATTTTACCGTTTCTCATTAAAAACAGACCAGTCTTCTTTGCACAATTAATTATTCATGTCTATATGATATCTTAGATTTGTGGAGCATGCGCAGTTAGTTGCTTTTTAGAAAGGTTTTATAAGGACAGTGTTTTTTTTTTTTTTTTATCCAAAAAAAAATAAAATACTTTTACTGGTTTGTTATATGCACCGCTAACTATAAAATCTGGAAAACAAGGTGTAAATTGATTAATAATCAGTGTCATATCCCCGCTGAGAGGGTCTTTAAACAGATTGTGAGTGAATTACAAAGACGAAAGAAAAACAGAAGAACAAAAAATCAACACCCATGGACTTTAATAATAATAAACAGTTATAATGCACACCTTCCAGCCAATCAGGATCCAGTATTCACACTGACCATGGTATAAGTGTAATTAATGCTTAAGATTGATAATGACCTTACGATATGTGTTGCTTTATTCCAAAGCTGCAGTTCATAGAAACCTCTTCACAGCTAAAGCTGCAGAGATGGAGGTCGAGGGGACCATGAAGAGGCGGCTCCAGCTGGCATCAGAGCGAGAGTGTGGGCGCAAGAGCAGACTTTTGATAAAGGAGGGTATTTACAGTGTTTTAACTGGTGTGTTTTTTGCGCTATTATTAATTTGTTAAAATGTTCATATAATAGTCTATTTTTAATTGTTTATAAAAGTCCTTGCTGTTTTTAAGTGGCTGAATTAGTGTGTGTGCACGCGCGTGTGTGTGTGCACGCGTGTGTGTGTGTGCACGCGTGTGTGTGTGCGTGTTGGTAGCTGGGTGGGTATATAGTTCTGGTCTGAAGTTGACATACCCCTTGCAGGAGAAGGAGACCCTGTGTAATCTGTTTAAACGACTTTTACGCATGTTTTGCAGAGAGATCATTTTCACCTTGCTGTTTGGGTCTCTGTCCCACACTGTTACAGTGCAGTATTGAGAGCGCGCGAGGGAGATCGATTTTCTATCAGAAACAGTAACTATATAAAATGGACGTCAACACACACCACTCTGTGAGGTCATTTCTCGCTCTCAACAGAGTAGTTGTGATTGTTCAGTGTTTATGACGGGGCCAAAACATTCAAGGCCATGGTGTAGTTTGACTGTTCCTGTAGCATAATCTCACCAAACTGTGTGTACAAGAGTCCACAGACACTGAGTCTATTCACAGTTCCATGCTGTGTAGATGTTCTGCTCATCCTCACTGTACCGTAAAGGTCAGAACCTCACATCTGTAACCTTGTAGCTTTCCTTAATCAACACGACTGCGACCAAGCTTGTGTGTCACTACTATTTTTAGATCTTCGCCTCTCAAATCTATCGGCGCCCTACGCGGCTGGCTCTCAAATCTATTGGCGCCCTATGCGTCCGGCTGTCAAATCTATTGGCGCCCTATGCGTCGGGCTCTCAAAACTATTGGCGCCCTTCACGGGCAGTTCTCAAAAGTATTGGCACCCGATCCGAATTTTGCCACGGCAAGCACCACTCACATTTTCTTCAGGAAATGTACCTTAAAATAATAAAAAGTCTCTCACTAGGCTGTGTGTCGAGATAAACGTGAAAACATCTTGAGTTTGTGTTCACCACAGACCTTATTTCCGGCATTTAACCCAAAACCCCATTGACGGAAGTGCTAATACGCTGACTCGTTTCTGGGTTTCACGACTCATTCCTGCAGCACTCTGTAAGACGGGCTGTTGTTATCAAACCATCGAAGTAGGATAAGCTGCTTTGGTAATGATTCTTTAAATGAGCCGATTCAGAATCCTCTTCTTGAATCGTTTGAGTCGTTCTCACTCGGTCAGGGTTGCACGTGTGGGTTGCTTTTCCTGCACGTGTAATCAGCACGTGTTCACAGACCATAAATCCCGACCCCATGGTAGACACTCGACAGAAATTTCATACTAAAGTAAGTATTTTATATTTTCTGGGTCTAAACAGAGCAGAAGTATTGCTAATGTGTTCTACAGATTCTATTGGACTGGTGAACTGTGTGGATTTGTATATTTAACCCAGTTTAATATGGCCTGTTTTGTTCAGTCAGAGACAAGTAAATCTGTTCTAATGTTCATTTATTTTCCATAGATAAAACAAATGTTTGCTTACACATGAATACGTACTTTATCCCTTCAGAATGGTGGAGATTTGTCTCTTAACTATTTTAAATTTGGTTCTCTTCAACAGGTTGTGTTTGAGTTGTGCAGGCTTGTGTCACCTGACTTAAAGAAGGCATTGTTTGAAGGGCTTGATCAGCACCTCCCACGGCTCCTGCAGTTGTACAACACCGAGAGGCAGTGAAATACCCGAAATCCAACATGTGATGACCCGCATTGATCAAGAGGTAAGTCTAATGAACTTTAGTTTGTTCTGCTCCAGAAATGAGCCGATATCCAGCAGAACAGCACTGATAGTTGTGTAATAGACGTGCACAGTAGAACTGTCGTGATTAATAAATAAACTTATAAATGTGATTACTTGATGGCCGTAGACAAAACTCTATACATGTGAAATGTTTTGTTGAAGTTCAGATGAATCTCTGATGTACAGAATCTTCAACAGAGTTCTGCAGAAAGATTTTGAATGCCTTTCATTCACCAGAACAAATTTGCAGTTGAACAGTCTGCCTAAAAGAAAAAATCTAAACACACAATATAAAATTCCTGCAGTGTGAATAAAGCCTTTGTGTTGCTTTTAGCAAACATGTCTAGTACTCTCGGTTCAATGTACACAATTTACCCCATTTAAATGCATTTTGGAAATTGTTCCACATGGCCTTAAAGTGTGAATATTCACTGTATGCCAAATAAGTAATCAAAGAACGGAATGGATTTTTTTCTTCTCTAATGGACCATTAATCACAATTATAAAAGATGATGCATCAGGTACAAATTCAGAGCCCCCCCCTACCCCCACAATGGTTGCATGACTTTTGCTACACCATTTCCACCGTGTGTGTTACAAATCACTTTGAGGTAAAGCACTGCTGCTGCGAAGCCCTATTGGATCTGCTCCGTTTTTAAAATTATTATTATTATTATTAATATTAATAATAATAATAATAATAATAATAATTATTATTATTATTATTATTATTATTATTACATTTGCTCTCTCTATCTCTGACTCTGACTCGCTCGCTCTCTGACACACTCTCTCTCTCTCTCTCTCTCTCTCTCTCTCTCGCTCTTCCTACCAGTAAAGAGTGAGAGACATCACAGCGAGAATGCAATTCCAAATCTGTAACATGTAATTTTACGCTATCAGAAGGAGGGACACGTTCAATCTCAGTCTTTAATTAGATCTCTGGCAACGAAGGGGTGTGTGTGTAAAACAATAACATGCATGATGTATATTATGATCAGATCGTATACGTGATTATAAGCAGATTATTCCTCTAATCTTATAAGGGATTAAAAATGGAAACCGAGCTTCGGCACATCAGTAATAATAATAATAAGTGGTATGACGTGATCAGTGGATCGATGAGGCTCTCTCTGAGTCACTCAGCGTTTCGTCTTCTCTCCACACCGTCATGTGTCTTTCCTTTTCTCCTGTCCGTGGCTCTGAGACGTGCTGACGTTCAGGTCTGGCAGGATGTTCCATGATGGACATCTCCAGGGGAGTCAGGCTGATCGAGTACAAAGTGTTTATGTGTGCTAAAGGGAAGAAATCTGGTGGAAAGTCAGTTATAGAGTTATAGTGCTGAGAAAAGTTTGTAAAGAAAAAATATATATATATATATATATATATATATATATATATATATATATATATACATAAAAATATATATTATATATAAATTTTATATATGGTTTTTATAAGGTTTTCATTTCTTTGATTCACCCTCGTATGTAAATGCACTTGTTCTAATATGTTATCGTTCCTATAGTAGCCGATAATCAAGGATGGGGTTGTGTGACGTGTTACCATGACCACCTGTTATTGTTATAGGGGCGTGGTGGGTTAGTGGTTATCATGTTGACCTCGCTTCTCTGGAGTTGGGGTCTGGGGTTCGAATCGAGATTTAGTGCTTCAGTGCTGTGTTTTGTGATAAAAGCCTAGTTTATGGTTTCTGAGGCCCTCATTGTATCTGCATTATTATAACGTATTGCACTGGGGAGCTGTTTACCAAACAGTCAGTAAACCCTGCTGGAAGTGTCTTTTTTTTTTCTTTTAACCCAAATCACTTTCTGTGCGAGGGTGGATTGAGTGTTTTCAGTCCCGTCTCGGGCTAAACCATCACAGCTCTATTAAAATTCTGTCATCAAGTCTGAACATTGGAACCCAGCTTCCTTTTTCTTCAAGAACACACTATATGGCTAAAAGTTTGTGGACACCTGACCATCACACCCGTACAGTATACGCGTGTTGAACATCCCCTTCCAGATGTATTTCCCCTTTGCTCTTACAATAGAGTCCACTCTTCTGGCCAGTAAAGTTCTTCTGCATGAACCGTAACACACTGTGTCTTCATGGAGCTGGGTTTGTGTACAGGGGTGTTGTGATGCTGGAACCGGTTTGGGTCTATTAGTTCCCGTGAAGGGAAATTGTAACGCTACAGCGTACAGAGATGTTCTATACAGCTGTGTGATTTCAGCTGTGTGGCAACAGTTCAGGGAAGAAGCACATGTGGGTGTTATGGTCAGGCGTCCATATACTTTTGGTTACATGGTGTATCATGTTTATGCTGTAATGAAGATTCAGTGAACTGCACGCTGGTGACTGATTTCAGCACGAAGGACACCAGCTGAGGCCTGAGTCACTATGAGAGCCTGACAGAAACAAGTCTCTCTCTCTCTCTCTCTCTCTCTCTCTCTCTCTCTCTCTCTCTCTCTCTCTCCATTTCTTTAAGCTTAGGAAAGAATTAACAGGTCTACAAATCGACACTCTAAACTGTCAACAACCCACCAAATTATCTGCATATGCGGATGATATCACAGTTTTAATTAGAGGTGATGTTAAGGTGGTAAAATACGCTCTGGAATGTTATGGAAAAGCTTCATCTGCAAAAGTCAACTGGCATAAGAGCGATGCCGTGTGGTCAAGCTGTCAAAAGTCCATCACTTCCTGGCATCATGGACTATCAAATATCAACAGATATTAACCCCTTTCGCCCCGACACTAGCGTTCATTCCACCGGCGGAATGGAAAACAACTTATCGGACATTTTCAATTAGTATAAATAAATGAATTATTGTATCACCGCAGTTCTGGTATAAGATTAGTCAGGACACTGGTGGCTTTCTGTGTGTGCAGTTTCATGACTGTGTGCTTAACTGCTGGTGAGCAGGGGTATGGGAAAGGGGCGGAGTTTGAACTCCCTGCTGGGCAAACAATTCACACCTCTCCATGAAAACATTGAGACAGAGATAAATCGGAGAGCAGGAATAAAGCTTTTTTGACAGTAAAACAACGTTACTTGTGTTTACTACATTTGTGACTAAATATGGAACTGTGCATTTATTGACGAAAGCAAATGCAAAGTTCCAGATTTATTCAGAAATGTCCTCTTCAAAATGGATTAAGTGTTTTGATATCCCACACCTCTGCAATTTAGTTATTAGCCATAAACTGAACTGAGACACCATCTAAAAGAAGCTAATCTGCTTTGGCTATGCTGAACAACCCGCCTCCTAAAAAATTTATCGGTGTCTTATAGCGGCCGCGTGCTCCCGAAAAAGCCCGGATGTGTCACAGCTTCTGGAGAAGTTATTTCTGAGTGGCTCTTCTTTTCTTTGGTTTGGAGACATTTGGTGCCACTTGGAGGTTATTTTGTGCCTTTAACATTTTTTTTCCTTCTATTTCTAGAAGTCTGCAATATTTAAAGGCTTTGTGCCATTTTTATAAGCTTTGTGCCATTTGGAGAGATTTGGCGCCATTTGGAGAGGTTTTTACCTGTGTTTGGATAACCTTACACACCATTGTAGTAGTTAGAGATAACTTCCTCATATTTTCGGTGTTCATGGACAAGTACTCTGGGCATCTTTGAGACCAGGAGTGGGGTTTATATCAACATTTGCTGTGAAGAGATAACATTTGTGTTAAAAGTTAAAAAAAAAAGTTTAGATAATTTAAAAAAATAATAATTCTGAATGTATTGCCCCAGGTAGTCTAGGTCAAAGAAGAAATACTTGAAATAACTGCTAATTCTTAAAGTCTTAAGTGTCTACTTTCACATGAGCCATGATGTGGTGTGGTCAAGCTGTTAAAAGTCCATCACTTCCTGGCATCATGGACTCTATCAAATATCAACAGATATTAAATGAAAACCTGACTGACTCTGCCAGTAAGATTAAAATGGGCTGTGGTTGGATCTTCCAGCAGGACAATGATCCAAAACATACATCAAAATCAACACACAAACAAAATCAACAACTGAATAAAACACCACAGAGTTGTTCTAGGAAAATATATTTACTGATGGGGTGGCATGTTCTTCAGCTCAACGTGGAGTTAACAGCACATCCCAAAGTGCTTTATTCCACTTGCAACACAGCAGCTTGGCAGCACTAACAATTTGTTAAGCGAAGCAAAGCGCTTTAGTTTAATGGTGTTCATTACTGATGCTCCGATCAGGATTTTTACAGCTGAAACTGATCCAGATAAACAGGTAAATGTAATCTCTCTGCTCATGGTCACTGTTAACTGAATAAAATAATAGCAATGAGAAATACTGTTGGTTAATTGATAAATATACAGCATAAAATATTTATTTTAAAATATCTTGAACAATAAAGAGTCCTAATTAAGAGTAGACTAACAAAAATGATCCATATTAGGAAAAAGGCTGATAGCTTTCTAAGGAAGTAGTGATCTAAGGTTAAGGTCAAATTGATATTAAATGCAACCCATAGTAATTAAACATTATTTCATTTCTCATTTTATTTATATTTTATGAAGTTATTATAATATCTATTTTTTTTATATATTAAATGATTTATTTATAACTAAGCACATTTTCTGTCTTTACATTTTAGTAGTTTTATTTTTGTTTCAGTTTTAGATCGGTTCCCCAGTACAGTGTCCATGTCTGCTGATAATATTGTGTTTTGGGGGATAAATCAAAACATAGAAACTGGAGTTGACTTTTCTAGTGATATCTGGCAACCGTGAGTTTAAATGGAGTGAATTAGAGTTAGTGAAGGAGAGCTGCAGTGTACTGTATGTTTACAGACGGAACAGTTCTACTCTTGATTGTGATAGGTGAGGAATTATTTAATAAAGAAGTTTGATTTGAACCCACCTTGTAATGTTATTATTAATTTACTCCGCCCGAAGCCGCTGTGTCTACACGAGCAGGTGAAAGTTCAGGTCATTTTGCGGGATCAATAAAAGATGGCGGTTGTGAGATCGGAGAGTTGAGAGAAGCAGATGATGTAGAGTTACTCACTTCATCATAATGGCTTCTTTGCAGTATTTCCACACTTGTACAGTGGACTGAGGAGATGAAAAGCAGTGTGAAAGGAACTGTTGCGCGGTGTAGATGTATTTTGGACAACCTGTAGTTTTTATTCCGATTGTATTATACAACTCCGAACAGGTCACTCACACCGGTGTGAATAAATATTTATTCACAGTCACACAAAGTACTTTTCAGTCACAAATGCGAGTGAAATGGTTGCACCATAGAGTCCCGAGTTTATCTGCAAAGTTTTTTTTTCCCACTCAGCGTGATTAGGTTTAATGTCCCCGACAACCTCTGAAGTGCTATTTACCATCGTGCTAATTTCATGATTTCCCCTCGCTCTGGAGCTCGAAGCGAAGCTAGCAACTCGAGGGCTGAAATGCTAATTCCGTTTCGGGGTTTTGGCACTACAAAATGACGTCATCCCTGCGCCACTCGATGGTGCATGGCTGTAGTGTAGGAGCCGCTTGATTTGATCTGCAGTGGAGTTTTCTGTGAGCGGAGGACGGAATTTAAATGTCAATATCGCAGTCGATCATGTTCATTTAATCGTGGGCAGTCAAAATCGTAATCGCGATCGATATTCGATTAATTGTGCAGCCCTAATCTGCACTAAAGAAGTTTTGGGAGCAAGCAGTTCACATTTTCAACTATGAAGTCTGCAGGACAGACAAGTGCTACAGTGCATTTACAATAGCTCTCAGTATAGCTCTAGTGTCTAAACCAGACACTAGAGAGGGACATTAGCTGAGAGACATGAGGTCATTTCCAGTAAGGGAACACAGTGAGTATCGATACTCCCTGGTTTTTGTGGTGCGTTGTGGGGATTTTTTAGGGAGTGAACGTTCCAGTGCACTGGAAGGATTTTGCAATTGAGACAACACTTAAAATGGCTGACTCCCTGGTCTCTTGAGCCCATACCCTAAACTCAACAGGAAGTCAGCATTTTGATTTTTCTCTTAATTTTTTCCTCCGTTTTTTTGCCATTTCCAGGCCTCGTACTATAACGTACTCCTCCTAGAGCTTTCATCAGATCGGCATCACGTTCGGTCAGTCTCATCTACAGGCATTGACGATGCTAAATTGCGAAGCTTTTGAATTTTTGCTGCTCGCCGTGGGCGTGGCGCTCTCACAAATTTAGAAGTTTCACCATGAAAAAGGAAGTTGTTATAACTCAAACATAGAATGTCCAATCCTGGGATGTCACGATACCAAAAATCTAGTAGTCGATACCAGCAAAAATACACGATACTCGATACCACTTTGTGTATAAATAAATAATACTTTTAAATCCTTTATTTAAACATGAGCATTATAAAAAACAGTCACATAATATAAAAAAAGCAATTACAAAATAGATATATAATAAATATGTAGGCATAAAATGTTTTTTCTTCGAGATGTTCTGAAATGAGGTCTGGTTTCAGTGTATAGTTTGGGGATCTCTGTATACATGAAGTAATTTTTGCCTGGTATCTGGGGTTGAACTGCTGAAGCAGAGGGAGGGGGAGAGGGAGAGGGAGGGAGGGAGGAGCAATCACATTTTAGCCCAGAACCTTTAGCTTGCCCTTGCCAGGAGGTTCAGACTTGGCTTTCAACAAGATAAAGAGCCAAGCATACTTCCAAATGAACACACAAATGCTTCAAGAAACTCAAAATCAGTGTTTTACAATGAGCTTAAAATGTCCTCCATGGTGGCATGGACCAGGACCCCTCGGTCTGCAGCATTACAGGAAGATTTCAGGTTAGACATTACGGGAAGAGTCTCGGTGCTGTTATTGTCTCTGGGGCAGACATCAGTTAACCCTGTGACCCCTTCCCTGGAGAGAACAGCATTACAATGCTGAAAACAGTTTTTGTAAATAATAATTCACTACTTAAAGCATGTACCCGAGCTCCTGCTATGCAGTAACTAAAACTGTCTGCAACTCACATATTACTTCATTCTTTAGTTCCTTCTCTTAAGTGTAGAGCCTCTGTCAGATTGTGTGATTGATAAAGAAAAGCACATAAATGACAAAATACCAGTTTGAGTGCCTAGTGGTCTAATCAGGAAATGCTCTTTGGAAGCTCAATATATGCACTTATCCGTTTGCATTTTTATTCGGCTGTTAGTGCTGAGGATGTCCTTAAGGTGATGTGCTGCTTTTGGCAGATTTAGTAATTCTCTTTAGTCACATGAGCACTAATGGTTTTTCTAAATTTTGATGTAGTTTATTTTGGATACAGGCAGAGGAAGCTCAGCGAAAGCTTAAGAGACAGAATGGAGAGGACCCAGGTAAGCTATTTCTTCAGTGATTGTAGTCATATCTGAAAATGATTGGTCAGTTGAATGCAGATTGCTGAAGTGTGAGTGTCTGTGTGTGTCGTAGCCCTGCCTCCATTCTGCCCACTGTTTGCCAGCTTGGGAAACATTCTGCAGTGTGACGTGCTGCTTGGCATGCTGGGAGCTGTGCTGCAGTGGGCTATGGAGCCCAGGGAGGACACTGGTCTGAGTCCATGCTGCAGAGGGTAAATGTTTGGATGTTTTGTTAAAATGACATGATAGTGTAGTAAATTCAACAAAATTCCACTTGCTATGCTGTGTTCATGAGCATCACTTTTTAATGACTGAGTAGTGTTCACAGTTCTGTATGTGTGTGTTGCTACAGGTGCTGCACTTGTTAGGCATGGCTCTGCTGGAGGAGCAGCAACAGCTAGAGAACATTGGGGATGACGATGAAGTTACTTTCAACTTCACCCTCAAAATCTCCCGTAAGTTTTGTACATCATCTCACACAATCTCAAAACCTCAAGCCTGTAGTTAGATCTGTGGTTCTTGTATCACAGGTCCCGGTGAAGCCCCCGACAACACTCCAAGCATCCTGGCTCTGTTAGAGGCCTTGCAGCGCGCGCCTCACTTGGAAGTGCACAAAGACATGATTCGCTGGATCCTTAAAGTGAAATTACATCTTGATTATGTTTGCAATTTGCCTTACTCTCTCTATGCGTGCACCTAATATGTCCACCAGGTGGCAGCCTAGCATGTTTTACAATTCGCTCACTGAAGGTAGGCGCAACATACAAAAGATGAGCGTTTTTACCATGAAGTTTAAAGCAGTGCTGCATCATCAAGACCTGTTTGAAATCCAAGCAGTGCAACACCGCTCAAGGTGGTGTGGCCGGTAGGCAAAGCAGCACCTCTCACCACGGTGAAGCACAAATGCTTCACTGTCACAAAGCGGTTTTGCTGCTGATCATCTGTCGGTGGCCCTAGGGGTGTTTTGATGTGGCTTATTGTGCGTGTTACTTAAAAGCTGTATGTCAACATGAATATTTAAATGACATGTAAGGATTGCTAACTACACAAACTGAACTTCCATGCACTGTGATGTGTGCATTTTATTTTCCATATAGTGAAAACTGTCAGGACACCTGCACCAGGCAGAACATGTACATATGAAGGCCATGGTGTAGGCCAAGGCTAATGATGTATTGCAGTATGTACTTTGAAGAGAAACAGGCAAATTAAATGTTAGTAAAATTGTAATGCATCTTCAGCATTTAATGGTATGGTGTGTGTGTATATACTTCTTAGTGCACAAATGTGTTCTATTGAACATCTGCTTAGTTTTGCTGACTTTGTGTGTGCATGTAGTTCTAACTGCACTGCTGTATCGTTTTCTTGTAAAAGTATTTTCCTAAATTATGTATCTTTTTCTACACAGATGGTGGTTAGCATTAAAACGATGCGTGAGTGCACAGCTGCTGCACCTCCCTGTGAAGGAACAGGGCACTGTCACAAGGAGGTCAGACTTTGAGCAACTTTCTATTCCACGGACATGTTAACCATTACCCTTTAGTGTTGAAGAGCTTAAATCTACGTGTGTGTGTGTGTGTGTGTGTGTGTGTGTGTGTGTGTGTGTGTGTGTGTGTGTGTGTGTGTGTGTGTGTGTGTGTGTGTGTGTGTGTGTGTGTGTGTGTGTGTGTGTGTGTGTGTTGCAGACTGTGTGGGACAAAGACAAAGCAGAGAGAAAAAGGAAAGCTGAACTGTGCTGGAAAAAGACCATGGCTCAAACATTAGAGAGCCAGAGTCATTTTATCAATAAGTACATAGATCTGCTCACGCAGGATTCAGAGGATCTGGACGCCTCAGCCTCTACATCAGCAGAGCATGGGTACCTAAGCATGCTCGTAGTGACGCAGTGTTCTTAATAAGTCAACTTGTATTGTATTCTCAATATCCAGTCAGTACATTTATGTCAGTAAATGCATGCATCAACACTTCCTTGACTTTGCTGAGCAGTTGTCTGTTCTTTGTCCTAAAAGTTCTTGCATATAATGGTGGTCTTCACATAACATAAGTAAACTCCCATCCTTAAACTCTTTATCTTGCATATTCATTTGGAGCATTTTCTGTTGGGGTAAATGAGTAGAGAGGATCCTAGGCCATTTTTAGCAATTTCCTGGTGAGTAAAAAAAGATGAATCCATTTATTCAACATTAATTATTTTAACAAATTCAGAGGGACCTTAACATAAAATTAAGGTTATAGTGTACTTGTAACCATCCGTCTCTGCTTGGTACAGCCCCAGTTCAGGTGACGGTGCTCTGGTGTGTGTGGGACCTCGTCGTTGGCGTGCCAGAGGAGGAGAGAGGAGGCAGATGGAGATGTGTATCCTGTGTCACGAAGCGCAGGAGATCCTACCTGATGGCACCACCATGGTGCTCGCTGCCTTTGTCCAACGCTCTACGGTCATGTCCAAGAACCGCAAAAGACCCCCTCACAATCCAGGTAAGGTTATGGTTTACAGTGTTCAAGTTAAGTAAGTGGATAGGTTTGAGTAGCCAGTGTGCTTATTTCTGGAGGATACATGTGTGTTACAGAGAGCTATGATCCCCTCTTCATGCACCCTGACCTGTCCTTTGGTACCCATACCGGCAGCTGTGGCCACATCATGCACTCTCACTGCTGGCAGAGCTGAGGAGTTGGGCAAAATGTTACTTCTAGACAGCCTTCTACTTAAAACCAAATAAAAAGTTTTGCTGCTTTCAAATGTTTGTGGATATAGGCAATAGAATCAGCAGCTAACAGTAAATAGTTTGTCTAGAAAATAATATGACCTCTATATGGGCAATCACAATAAATTAGCTAATATTAATCAATCAGTCGGGATGTTTTGTGACCGAAAAGTCAAAAACCTAATCTGTGATGTACAGGAAAGTCTTCATGGATGTGTGGTGATCGATAAGATGTAGATCCAAATTGGATGTGTTTGGCTTAAATATGCGATCTGCAGATATATATATTTTTTTGACCCAATACAGTGAGCTGATCATCGACACAAAGCATGAAACAAAGCTTGCTATGTGCACTTGACTATTTTTCACTGTCTTAGATCAAGCCAGTGTTACTTTCAAAGTCTGTAAACTTATTGTGCCTCATGGGGAAGCAAAGAACGTTAACCTGATCTGACCTTAGGAGTAAGTACAGTTCAATTCAATTTTATTTGTATAGCGCTTTTTACAATAGACATTGTCTCAAAGCAGCTTTACAGAAATATCAACACGGTATACAGATATTAAAGGTGTGAATTTATCCCAATTGAGCAAGCCATTGAGTGGCGACGGTGGTGAGGAAAAACTCCCTAAGATGTTTTAAGAGGAAGAAACCTTGAGAGGAACCCGACTCAGAAGGAACCCATCCTCATCTGGGTAACAACAGATAGTGTGAAAAAGTTCATTATGGATTCATATGAAGTCTGTATGGCCTTAGGAGCAGCCAGAGAGTATCAAAAGCTAATGAAATCAGGTGATGGAACTTGTTACGATTGGTAATCAGCAATGCTCGGTTGTTGAGGACGTCAGATTCCGCCGTGTGCTGTGCGCTTCCCAATCAAAAATACTTTTCATATGTTCCCGTTCTTCAATGGAGGGGAGTGCTGTCCAACAGTTTACACTCCTGAAGAATAAGGTTACCTCGGAGAGCTTTACAAGCAGTATATGGTGTTCCCACGTCAATCCTACATCCATGTCAAGCTTAACAGCTCAGTGGATCAGTTTGCTTGTCACTGCTTAATAGATGTGACCAGTTCGGTCATTTCTGTGATTGCACGGTACATATAAAGCTCATGGAAATTTGACAGGTTGTCAAATAATGGTCTCTTAATCTTGCAGTTATTTTCTCTTACAGATACTTTGAGACACTCCAGAGTCAGGATGCGCAGTGGCTGCATGAGCAAACCAGTTACGATGTAGAGAATGGGGAGTACTTGTGTCCACTCTGTAAGTGTCGCAGTAACACTCATTCCTCTCCTGCCCCTCACTGAGACCACCTGCAGGTACTCGCATACAAACTTGTGCTTGTGATTATTCTAAGTGGAGTTGCTCTGAATCCGGACCGCTTAATATTTTAACCATTGCATTGGCGAATTAGTTGTAGTGGCTCTGTAACCAATGCAAACTTGCCTATGAAATGCCATGGAAGGGTACAGAATGACACTGTAACAGTGCATACCCCATTCCATTATTCCTCTTATTTATTTATATATTTTATAGCAAGGGAATTGATATCATCTGTAGCTGAATTGCATGTCTTGCCATGTTGAGATCAGAGTATAGAGTTTCTGCTTATGTAAGATGGCTAATCCACTGCTGTTGCAAGATATTTAGTCACACTGACTCAGTTTATTACAGTAAATTTGCCTGTTGTCCCATTGAGGTGACATTTTCTCTGGTTAAATAGTAAAATGCATGCATGTTTGTAGTTACAGCAATAGTGAGCAGCCAGGTCTGGCTCATTGGCTGAATACAACATGCCAGCAGATCAGAGCCTTGCACTCTGCTCATAAGAGAGCCAAGCCAACAAGTGAGTCTCATCATATATAGTGCGTGTGCTCCTTATTTGTGTGTGTATGCATGCACATGCAGTCATATTGTGGTGTTTGTCTTTTAGATGAGACTGGTGAGACAGAGACTGTGGAGGACTCTCCTCCTCCTGAGAGTTTCAGGCTGGACCACACACCAGAGTAAGCATACCCACGGTTTCCTTTCACAACTGCGTATCTGAGCGTGTCTTTAACACTGATCTGTGATGTGTTTTGATAGCAACCCTTATTCAAGCTCCATAAGGGAGATGCTGATGACATTTGGGACCGCAACTTATAAAGTTGGCCTTAAGGTGCACCCTAATGAGCAGGACCCCCGTGTGCCTATCATGTGCTGGGGCAGCTGTTCTTACACCATCCAGTCTATAGGTCAGTCTGCACCCATTTCTTACAGACTAAGAATTCATATATAAGATTTGCAATATTCACTGACCTGTGTTAAGGGGTAGTTAGTAAAAATGTTTTACTTTTTGGTAAAGAACATTGATATACATTTGTTGTTTTTCTGTGCTTGTATTTTGTACAGAGAGATTATTGGTAGATGAGGAGAAGCCTTTGTTTGGAAGTTTACCCTGTAGACAGGTATGACAACCCAACTTATTGTCATATCTCAGCCCAGCCAGGACTCGGTTTCCCGAGAAGAAACATCCACTTCTAACGTGGCTGCTGAGGACTACACTTCCCACACACGCATGTGCTCACCTCCCCGGAGTTCTGATCTCACACACCTGCAGCCAATCACCTTATCCACTCACCACGGATACAGAGACACTTTGAGAAGTAAATGTTCAGCAGACTAGTTTCTCTGTCGTTCTCCAAGCGTTACCTACTGTGTTTATTCGATAAATGACTTTGACCTTTGCTTACGTCCCCGACCACGATTTCTGTCTTGCCCCGTTTGTTTTGTTTGCATGATCGCCTGACCCTCGCTTGCTTCTTGACTACGGACTGATATTTTAGTTATCAAACACTGTCTGACAAGGACTAATAAAACAGTGCTAATAACAAGTGCTGAGGTGCACTCCTAAACATGCACACACACCCCTTATACTCTGAATGCAAGCATTAGTTTAAATTCACTGATCTGGTGGCAGGATAAAAAGATTTATTAAAAGCATGAACATGTGAATAATTATTAGTGACATTAGGCTACATTTAGCTGACAGGACACGGGCTGAATGGCGATGCATGGTGGTCCATTAGGAGGTAGTTTATAACACAGGTATTTGATAACGATGCTAACACGTTGCAGTCTATCTCTAACATTACATGGAGCGTAACGTTAGCTGGTTTCACGACCACAATGCAGCTGCCTCAAACAAATATAATAGTCAAATAGGCAAAGGACATTTTGAAAAAATCAGTTCATCACACAGGACACAGGGCGGTGACTCGCCGTGTGGAACTAATTGACGAGGATAGCGCCAGTGAATTAAACAAAAAGGCGGAGTGCTTTAAGTTATATTCACTAGCACTGGATGAAAGTAACGACATAAGACACTGCTCAGCTCCTAATTTTATCCGAGGGATTAACGACAGTTTTGAGATAACGGAGGAGTTTTTGACCATGGAGTCCCTGAAAGGAAAAAGACGGGGAGAGGACTTGTATAACCAGGTGTCTGCTATCCTCGAGATTATGAAGATACCTTGGAGTAAACTTGCCAATGTCACCACGGATGGATCCGCAAATTTAACTGGAAAAAACACTGGGCTGTTGAAAAGAATCCAGGACAAAGTGAAGGAGGAAAACCCTGACCAGGGTGTTATTTTCCTTCACTGCCTCATTCATCAGGAATCTCTGTGTAAGTCTATGTTGCAGCTTAAACATGTCGTGAATCCGGTCGTAAAACTTGTTAACTTTATACGAGCAAGGGGACTTCAGCATTGTCAGTTTCTTACGTTCCTGGAGGAAACTGATGCGGATCACCAGGACTCCTCTACCACTCTCGGGTCCGCTGGTTAAGTTTGGGCAAAGTGTTTCAACAAGTGTGGGAGCTCAAAGAGGAAATTATCGCATTTTTGGAGTTAACGGGGAAATCCGACGAATTTCCTGAGTTAAGCGACAACAACTGGCTTTGTGACTTTGTGTTTGCTGTGGACATATTTTCACACACGAACGAGCTGAACGTCAAGCTACAGGGGAAAGAGCAGTTTGTGCACGACATGTACACAAATGTTAGAGCCTTCAAATCCAAGCTGACTTTATTCTCCAGTCAAATTTCAAACAAATCTCTCTCATTTCCCCACACTAGCCATGCAGAAAGAGGCGTCCCGAAACGTGAAGAAATACAGATCACTGGGCGACCTGCACAGAGAATTCTGCCCTCGGTTCAGCTGGTGTCCTGTCCCCTGTCACAAGACCCTGAAACAGCACCACAGGAGCTGCAATTGGAACTGAGCGATCTTCAGTCTGACTCCATCTTAAAGGAGAAGTTCAACTCTCTTAAACTGAATGACTTTTATGCTTCACTTAATGAAGAGACGTTTCCAAACCTCCAGAGGACGGCACAGAAGATGCTGACGTGGTTTGGCTCGACCTACGTATGTGAGCAGACATTCAGCGTCATGAACATCGACAAAGCCCCTCACAGATCCAGGTAACTGACCAACACCTCGGATCTCTCCTGAGAATTGCCACAACAAAACTAACTCCAGAGTTTGATGCACTGCAAAAAAGGGAGATCAACAACACTGTTCCCACTGAAACTGGACGTGAATTTCTCTACTGTGTTCTCAAATTAATGCATTTGGGAAACAATTGGTACAATGAGCCTTGCATATTCATGCTTTGCTACCTGTTAAAGGCCAAATCCTTTCATGTAATGGCTTTTACATGTCATTTATATTAGTTCACACAAACACTCCATCCGTCTGTTCCTGGCCCGGCCCCTCTGTCAAATTTTAGAACCCATTGTGGCCTGCGAGTGTCGTGAATAAAATCAGCCTTTTAGCCTAGGTCAAAAACTTCAGAGACAGAGAGTTTAGTAGATGTCAAAAAGTAAATAAACTTTATTGAAAATCAATAAAGTGTGACAGTCTGCAGAGTGTCCGGATTATGCAAACACAAACATGTCTTTATATACCTATCTCCAAAGCATAGTCTCTGTAGGTGGGGTTTTGCCTTTCCTCGTTGAAATAGACCAATCTTCTTTTGCCACAATTAAATATTCATGTCTATGTGTTATGTTAAATTTGTGGAACATGCACAGTTAGTTGTTTTTCTTGAAAAGGTTTCATGAGGACAAGGTTTCTTTTACAAAAAAAGGTTTCACACAGGCTTGTGTGTCTTGACCTTGACTCCCTTCTTAGGCCTCAATGAGCATCTGTCTGTCTCTATCGGTTATCCCCGCTGATATCTACCTCCTTTCCCCAGGCCCTCTCCTAACTCCCTAATTTGTATCTGCCTCAAAGTTATTTACTCACGCATGCGAATATCTACTGCCAGTTTTTATTGCTGTGGAGACAGGAGACAGCTAATACAGAAGAACAATTGTTGTGCACTGAAACACAGAGTTCATTCCACTCAAATCCACTCAGAATATAACCTGATCAAACATTGTTCTATGGATTTAGTTTATGCTTCTAACCATTGATTATACATATAGATGATGTTTTTTAACCAATATTGATTATACGATAATGCTCAAGTAATAATTCTACATGTTGGTTATATATTGAATTCACTTCATTAACATATCCAAATGTCAGTTACACATATTGTTTGCACTTCAGATATTTTCCATATATTCTCCCCCTCTGGGGCTTACTAAGCCCCATCTAGCTAGGGAGAGTAATCTCACAATCCAGTCCCTTCATTTACACTAACTAGTGATCAATGTATGACCATGTCAGCCTTCTACCAATGACCAAATCCTGAAACCACTCTCTCTGGAGACCAGAAACAAACATCTCCTCTCCCATTGGCTAGAAAGGAGTAAAAGATTCTGTCTCTTTCCCTAACCACAAAAATCAAGACATTGTTTGTAAGCGTGAGCATGCGTTTGGTTCAGCACTTGCCTGTGGTTGTCATTGTGATGTAGAGTACACAGTTGATTAAGCACATATAGCTGATACAAGTATAGACTAATAAACATGAATACAAAACAATTTTCTCAGTTTGATTAATCATGACAGTGATCACCCTGTCTCTTAATCACACTTTATATTGTAATAGAAAATGTAAAAATTTAAAAATAGAAAAATGGAAAAAGCAAAAAATAAAAACTCCAACACATCCTTTCTCAGGGGGTGTGTTAACAATGTTTGTCTTCGACCCAGATACTTTGCGTATCGTGGGGATGACCCTTGGGGAGAGGTTAGAACACCCAGATCTCAGGATTTTGTCATGAAGAGAGCAAACAGTGATCTACTGAAGACCATACTTGATAACGTCCAGGAAGCTTAACATTTGTTGTGCTTTATGGGGCAGAGGATGACCCCACTCATGTCCTGTCGGCCTTGGGAGCGTGCGAGGGAGTCTCTGACCACAGAGGAGTACACTGCAGGGAGTCCGCAGCCCCTGAGGGAGACGCACCCAGGTGTACTACTGATCTTGGAATGTTAAGGGGAGTAACGGCCTTGAGAACTCTCACATGCAGGCCCACTGGAAAAAGAGCTGAACGCAGGACAACAACAGAAAAATAATAATTATCATGTGGAATGGAAGAGGTTACAGTAGGGACATCAGGCACTAATGCAGTTACTGGGATTACTAGTTCGTTGATTTTGCAAATTTTGTGTAAAATGCCATCCTCTTCCAGCCTTAAACATTGGTTACTGGGTGTGTTGTATTGCAGAACTTATCACAGTTTTTATCACAGCTTGCTGTAATAATGCTAGAATAATTGGGCATGTCCCTTCATTCTTTTCTGAGGACAGAGGGTATTGTTTTGCAGAACACAGGATGACTATACTTCACTTTAGCTTAATACAGTGTACATGTTACTTCTCGTGCTTCAACCTTATGTAGCCCATAATGTGCCAGGTATGTTAGCGAGTTCAGGATGAGGGATGCCACCATCACTGTCCGATTTGGAAACTGGAGACAGACAACTGGGCACACACAACTGCAAAACCCATCATTAAATGTTCAATTTATGCATCAGATCAAGGCCTAGTAAAAAAGGTGAATAATTATCATTAGATTTACTAGACACTGATTTTAATAATGCAGAAAGCCATTCAAGATGAGGAGTTCAGTTTTTAACACATTAAGAGTTCTGATGTTTATAGAGCATTCAAATTGCTCGATATAAACAAATCACAAGGCCCTGATTGTGTGGAATCTGTATTCCTGAAATTAGCAGCTGATATTATTTCATCTCCTTTAACTTATCTTTTTAATCTTTCACTAGACACTGGTGTTATACCAGAAATTTGTGAATTGGCTTTTGTTGTTCCTTTATTAAAAGAGGGAAATTCCACTATATTAGATAATTACAGTCCAATTCCAAAGCTTTGTGTCCTATCAAAAATGTTAGAAATCCTTATCAGTGAACCGTTGACATGTTATCAGATTGCAAACAAATCTTTTCTAGTAATTAAAGTTTCATAAGAAACATCACCACAACAGAGGTTTTGAAAGTCTTAAACAATATTGCGTAATCTCTAGATAAAGGTGATTACTGCACTCCCCTTTTTATCAATTTATCAAAGGCTTGACACAGTCGATCATGAAATATTGCTGCAGAGATTAAATAATGTTGGTCTATTAAATCATTTAAAAATGATTGAAGTAATCTCTAATTCTCTAATCAAAGGAATAATTCCTCTCATAAAGGGGTCTTCTACTCTCATGTTTAGTTAATCTGTCAAAGAGTTCTAGTCTGTTGTCTTTAAAAAATACAACCCTAAATGGCAAAGATTCATTCTTCTCCCTTCCTGAATTCCTCTCTTAATATCCTTCTGGTGAATGAAAAAACTAAATCCTTTAGTCTAGGACTATTTGTGATGTACACTAATCTAACATGTTAATATCCCATCTGTGCTAACGAGAGATGATCCCAATAATACAGAACTAAAATAGAGTAAATGAGGTTGAGATCTAGACATGTATTTACAGTTCTCTAGTCTCTTTTATCCCACTCATTTTTATTCAAAACATCCTATTGAATTTGTTTTTACTGTGTACAACAATAGTGTTTAGTTTAAAGGGTAGACGTGCATGCACCCCTTTGTCCCTTATTAACTTACAACTGTACCACACTCAAAATATCACTCAGACCCTTCATACATGACATTTAAACTTTCTTCACTTTCTGTAAATATCTCAAATCAGGAGTAATGCGTATGTGTATTTAACTAGTCTAACAAAATTTATCATCTATGAGCTTGGTTTCAATTTAATACAAATTTGTTTCCTTCACTGAGCGCCATTTGTGAAAGGCGTAAAAAAGTTCCATTATAAATGTATCCATTTCATTTAAACTGTATTTGATCCTATTAAGTTGGTGTTAAGTCTACTCATGTCACGAACTACATTTCCCATCCTGCACTGCGGCCCACAAACATCTCTGCCATGCACTGCAAATCCCAGATCACACACCTGCATTAAATTCACAGCACAATCACAGCTACAGTATAAAGACTTTCAATTCACTCACAGATTGTGCAGTATACGCTCCATTCCTCGTGTTTGTGACCATTGCACTGTCTTATTTAAATATTGAGACTTGTGTTTCGTATACATTGTATTACATGTCCATAGCACACCGTATATAATATATATTTGTATATTCACACATTACTTTATTCTATTCAACAGTCTACGGTTCAGTAAAGAAACAAGTCTCTCAAACTACACTGCTGCAAAGAGACTGTAACTGAACTAAACTAACAAACATGTCACTGCAGTGAGACCCACATCAGCACAACAACAGGTCACATCAACAGCAAAAGAAACCACCACGTAACATGCAACACTGTCCGATCCAGACACATGTAATCCATGCAAATCCTAATTCAACATCAACTATTCATCTTATTCTAATGTGAAGGACTCCACACATCTGGAATAGACAGAAAATATGTTACAAAAAGTTTGAAAATAAGTGTAGACTAATATTACCATCAAATCTTACTAATTATTCATCACTGGACATAGGCACTGTTTAAAGAGGAATATACAGCAAATTATTCATCACAGTGCAACACAAATACCTCACGCCAAAAGAACTCACACTTACACTGCTCAACTTAGAAAAACAGCAGTTACATTATTATTATTATTATTATTATTATTATTATTATTATTATTATTATGTATTTATTTATTTTTTGCTTTGAGTTCATTGCAATCGTGACGTGAGTGACCAGTTGGCATGGCAACATCAGGGCCCGTAAAGATTTATAGACACATACAGGAATCAAAGATACACAAATTAGTGATGGTTATTCCAGCTCTTTTCAGTGAGTCAGTTCATTTGGCTCAGCAATAAACTCCCAAACGACTCTTCATTCAGTACGACTAATGGCTTTTATAATTCAGCTAAATTTAGCAATATTTGGACCCATGATTAGTATGTGTGCACATATATCACTTAACTTGTTCAGTGTAGGCTAATTATACTAACCTTTAATTGTACATCATTTTGGATTATGTTTCGCATAAAACCTTAAATAATATAAAAACAAACATTATTACCCATGTGTATTAAGTGTTTTATTTAGCTTGATCTATCCAAAGCTCAAACCATTCCAAACAGATCACACTCACTACACTGCTGGACTACAGGTCTAATATGGCTGTGAAGGTTGTCAGTACTCTCTAAAAACAAATGTTCAGGCTCAACAAAACATTAACGAAACAGTTTGCAAAACATCAATCATTTTGAGTTATGACAACTTTAAATTCATTTCAACCAACGAACTGCACCGAGTTAGAGAAATTACCTTTTCCTCTACGATCAAATGTGTTTTAAATGAAAACTTATTTAATAATCTGTATAATAAACAAGTTTTTAACCCCTTTCGCCCCGGCATAAGGGATCATTCCGCCGGCGGAATGGAAAACTACTTATCGGACATTTTCAACTAGTATAAATAAATGAATTATTGTATCACTGCAGTTCTGGTATAAGATTAGTCAGGACACTGGTGGCTTTCTGTGTGTGCAGTTTTATGACTGTGTGTTTAACTGCTAGTGAGAAGGGGGATGGGAAAGGGGCGGGGTTTGAGCTCCCTGCTGGTCAAACGATTCACACCTCTCCATGAAAACATTGAGACAGAGATAAATCAGAGATCAGGAGTAAAGCTTTTTTTGATAGTAAAACATTGTATACAACTGCCACAATAAAATTATAACATTTAAACCCAAGATCGGTCTTGTGTAAACGTTTACTACCTTACATTTCCTACATAGACGAAAATCCAGTTCACTCACGGTTTTATAAATCACGCACATTTCCATCGGTATAAAGTCCATCAGCTTTATTGACGAAAACAAATGCAAAGTTCCATATTTAGTCACAAATGTCCTCTTCAAAATGCATTAAGTGTTTTGATATCCCACCCCTCTGCAATTTAGTAATTAGCCATAAACTGAACTGAGACACATTCTAAAAAAAAAACAACCTAATCTGCTTGGGCTATGCTGAACAACCCGCCTCCTAAATTATAATTGGCAGTCTAACTTGATTGACACCCACTTGGACCAATTGTAGATGCTTCTAGCTTTCAAACAAGCCCAAACTCGACATGATTGACCACTCAGAGGCTGAGAAAATCAAACGGAGATGTTTGGTGCCATTTGGAGAGGCTGTTTTGTGCCTTTAACAAAAAATAAATAAATAAAAATAAATGTTTGCTATTTTTAGAAGTCTGCTATTTTTAACGGCTTTGTGCCATTTAGAGAGGGTTTTTTTTTTTTTTTTTTAAGAGGTTTTGGGTCATTTGGAGAGGTTTGGTGCCACGGTCCTGCCATGACCATCCCATGTGTTGACTCTTTCCCGTCATTTAACACTAATCAGTATTAAAAATATTAACATTGATATCTGAGTCTGATAATAAAATTAACTTCTACTTACAGTCAAATTTTGTAGTGTTTAGGACATTTAACACCCTTCCGTCCAAAAGAAACCAAAAGGGGGTACAAACTTTTACACTCCACAGTATTTGGTAGAAATTGCGCTTATAGAACAACTGAACAGCAACGTTTCCATACAGGTTTTAACTATTTATCTATTTATCTAACTATTTATAAATGTTTATATATATTTATCTTATTTAGTTAGTTTACATTTATATTATATAAGTACTTATGCATTATTTTTTATGGATGCACAAAAAGCACCGAATTAAACTACAGTCCTAAATTTTTATATATATATAATGTATGTATATGTATGTATGTATGTATGTATGTATGTATGTATGTATGTGTGTGTATGCATTGGGTTCTTTTCTGTTTTGGACAAACATCTGTGTAAAGTTTTAGTCTGAATTTATATTTGTAACACTCAGTTTGTGGATTTTATTTTAAATAAACAAAAAAAGGCACTGAAAGTTTGCCCCGCCCCCATCAGATTAATCGAAAAAATAATCGACCAATTAATCGATTGTGAAAATAATCGTTAGTTGCAGCTCTAATTATAAGCTGCATCATGAAATTGATTTTTTAACAAAAAATTCATTATTATTATCGTCATTATTTCATCCCTAATGTAGTGCACTTAAACCGGAAATGACATCAATTTGGGATTCGGCCACACAGCTTCCGTTTAACTTACCTCGGGTTTAAAAACAGAACGGAGTTTTAATTCCTCAAACACAGACAAAATAACCAGCTTTTACTTTTAAACTGGATCAAATCTAACTGTAAAACTGTCAGAAATAATTTAATCTGGAGATGATTAGTTCGGTGTAATAACTCAACTGCTCAGGAGATACCCGCTGCAGCTTTTTCTTCTTCTGTGATTTCTACTGGTCGGAGACGCAGCTGTTAGGCGCGTTACCGCCACCGCGTGGACTGGAGGATATAGTTCCAGGTTGGAGGAAGTCTATCCTATCAAACTTACACCAATAATTTCCACTCATGGTTTTATTAGATCCTATTTATTATTCCAGTGGAGTTTATGACTTCTTCATGAATGCCAGCAGTGAGTCGTTCACTGTGTCTTACCCAGATATACTGAGTGAAATACTGAGTCACCACAACCTCAATCTCTAAATGTTTAACAGCAAAAAGCTTTAAATTATGGTGACTTTGGGAGTATTTATTTATATGATTATATAATGAAACAAACATTAACATAAGCATGTGCTGCACAACATTTCATTAGTTTAATTTTACATTTTAATTTACTGTAAAGCGCTTTGCTAAATTTTGCTACGTAAACTTTTTAGGTATTAAAACTGGTTACTGTTTGATTGATGACAAACTCCATATTTTTATACCTTGGAGCTCTGTGTTACCATGGTAATTTATAAACAATTACTAACAACATTACCTTCATCAATGCACGTTTACATTTTATTTGATACTTGGCCATTGTTACGTCCTCAGTTGTATTTCTGTTTGTACTATGTTCCATTCGTGTGTCTATGTCGGGGGAGGGATGGGTGTCTTGTCTCCTCCTCTTTTAAGCCCAGTCCACTGCGACGCGTCATGTTCCTGCTGGCCATTGGACGATCACATCTCGTACACGCCTGCTCCCGCCTCGTGCTTTGGGATGAGTTGTCTGTACATTTCCGGACGTGTACTTAAGCCTCGTCAGTCTCCATCCCCGGGGCAGATCGGTGCCGTTGCTTTGTACAGCAGATATTTGGTTACGTGTGTTGATTTCTCCTGTGTACGACCTTCTCCCTGTTCTTGACTGTTTCTGCTCCGCCCCTTTAAGTTTAATGATTCAGCTCCCAAACTGCTGGAAATGTGGGACGGGTTCTAACTCTTCACCAAGACTGCATTATCCTGAAGAAGAGGTTTGAGGTGAGACTCCCGTCATACGCCAGTCCTGGTGAGTTTATTATAGTTAATGCTGTAAGACAGAGAAGAACATCAGTGTAAACACACAACATCAACATAAACACACACACACACACACACACACACACACACACACACACACACACACATTATTGAGTATGATACAGTAGAGTAAAGAGACAGTAAGTCAGTAACTCACTGTAGTGTCTCCAGGTTACAGTGTGGATCCT